>NC_091303.1:9054722-9069722 GCF_038502225.1 Cherax quadricarinatus
TTCTAGTAGTATTAGTTAACAGGAGCCTTCGAAAGAAGATGCCATAATTTTGTTAAAAGCTCTTGATCCGAGAAACTAGAGCTACATTTTTATTCCTTGGATCAAATCCCAGGGTCTATATTTTAGACAACAATAGCAACAATAATAATAACAGCAACTTAGGATCACTATCTAATGTGTCATGCGGAGCATTGAAGTTTCCATAAAAATATTCACAAGACGTGAAACTGGGGCCATCGAGGCCCTTTCCTTTCTTAATGAGGGAGAGTAGCCCGACCGGTGTGCCCACTAGTGGGCGTGGTGTGGGTGTTGCTTTGGAGGGGTGGGTGTAGAGTGTTGGCATCGCTTTGGAGACGTGGCTGGGGTTTATGGGTCAATTTAGAAAGACGATAAATTAGCCAGTATAGGTACTAAACGTGTCTGTCTCACGATTAGAGGACTTGGAATCGATTCACGTGTTGAATGATTTAAAGGGATCACTCAACACCAGAAAAATTCCTTGGGAAGCAAACACTTATAAGATATAAGCCAATACTAACATCTCAAAATTCGCTACTTATTACACTGCTAGTTCCAGTCAAGTTTTCCAAGGAATAAGAAAAACCAAGCGATAAATACAGACTTGAAAATTTATATACAAATATTTTAAAAGTTAAATAAAATGTAAAATGAAAAATAATAACTGACCGTCATTGTGTAATAAGGAAGGTTCGTCTCTAACAAGTGTGAAATTAACTGTGCTTGATGATCCATGATTTTGGATCGACTGGACAACACAGGAGTTCATGCTTGTGGTGTGTTTTGTGGCTTCATAATGTTGACGAATAGTGTTAATGGTGGTGCACCTAATGGTGTTTTTTTCCTTCTTAATGGAACTCCCTATTTGTTGTTGATGCTTTGTACATGCATCAATCATTATACTTTAAAGTTCAGAGATACTTCAAAATGGGCATATTAATATAAATATTTCAATATTTTACTCATTAATATTTCCAAATTCGTTTGCAATCTCTCTCTCTCTCTCTCTATCTATCTATCTTTCTCTATCTATCTCTCTCTATCTATCTCTCTTTATTCCAATTCGCAAACCACTTTCTCTTCCCTGTCTCCCTTCATGCTCTTCCTTGCTCTATTTCACTTTATATCTTCACCTCGTAACCCCTAACCTTCTCTTCCACCCTACCCTTACCTCTCATCCCTTCATCTTTCCTTCCCTTCCTTCAGCTATTCTTATCTCTCTTTATATCTTTCTCTTCCAAATCTATTTCCTCCTCGCTTTCTCAAAGCCTTTCCTTCATACCATATAGTAATCCTTCCCTCCTGCTCTCCCTAATATCCTTCCCCATTTCCCCATTTCTTCTTGCCTCTTTCCCTCTCCTCTTCCTTCTATCCTTACTTTCTTGCGTCCCTCGTTCCCTTCTACTCACAATTTATCTTTTCTAGCCTAACCTCCCTACCTCCCTCGCTCTCTCCTACTTACCATTTCAGCACTATTACTGTTACTACTACTACTATTCCCTTCTTTCCTTTCATTCCTCTCTTTCTCTATTCTGTCATATTCTGACTTTCTTTCGTTCAGTTATCTTGCGACAATTGTCCAGGGCGGGTGGGTTTGTGGCGATATAAATTTCCTCCATCATTTCTCTTTTTTTTCCTCCGCGTGGTTGCTCCCTTCTACGTATCTTCCCACTCTTCTAGCCTTCCCTCCCTCTTTGCTTTCCCTCCCTGATACAAGCCCACCCTGTTTTCTCCTCGGGGTCAATTATGACGTCCGGACCATAACATAGTGGACGGTATGGCGTGACGTGAAGCACAGAGTTTGTTGTTGATTAAAGTCTCGTCTCGTCCTGTGACCTGATAATTGCTCACCGCGATCCCCGCGCAAGATTAACATGATAATCTTCCTCTCGTGGATAATAACAATAGTTTTAACCTCACAAAATTCGCAAGTTTTTTCCCCTCTGAGTGTGGGGGATGACAGGGGAGGAGATATGGGTGAGGGGAGGAGAATGGGGGCGGGAAAGAGAAATTGGGATGGGTGGGAGAGAGGGATGTTAAGGGGCGAGTGGGAGAGATGAGAGATAGGGAAAGTGGGGAAAGAAATATGGGTATATATGGTGGTAGTATAGGTGGGAGATGAATAGGAGATAGGAGCACGGAGAAAGGAGGTGGACGAAGTACAGCAAAGAGAAGGAATTAAATGTATGAGAGACAGCAGAGGTGAAAGAAAGACAGGAGACAGGGAGATGGCAGAAGAACAGGGGATATAAAGGTGTCGGCATAGGGAACAGAAAAGACTGGGATTGTGAAGGAGATTTGACAGCTGAAATGTGTAATATATATATATATATATATATATATATATATATATATATATATATATATATATATATATATATATATATATATATATATATATATTCAACAAGTCGGTCGTCTCCCACCGAGGCAGGGTGACCCAAAAAAAGAAAGAAAATCCCCAAAAAGAAAATACTTTCATCATCATTCAACACTTTCACCACACTCACACATTATCACTGCTTTTGCAGAGGTGCTCAGAATACAACAGCTTAGAAGCATATACGTATAAAGATACACAACATATCCCTCCAAACTGCCAATATCCCAAACCCCTCCTTTCAAGTGCAGGCATTGTACTTCCCATTTCCAGGACTCAAGTCCGACTATATGAAAATAACCGGTTTCCCTGAATCCCTTCACTAAATATTACCCTGCTCACACTCCAACAGATCGTCAGGTCCCAAGTATCATTCGTCTCCATTCACTCCTATCTAACACGCTCATGCACGCTTGCTGGAAGTCCAAGCCCCTCGCCCACAAAACCTCCTTTACCCCCTCTTTCCAACCCTTTCGAGGACGACCCCTACCCCTCTTTCCTTCCCGTATAGATTTATATGCTTTCCATGTCATTCTACTTTGATCCATTCTCTCTAAATGACCAAACAAGTCGGCAGTCTCCCACAGAGGCAGGGTGACCCAAAAAAGAAAGAAAATCCCCAAAAAGAAAATACTTTCATCATTCAACACTTTCACCTCACTCACACATAATCACTGTTTTTCAGAGGTGCTCAGAACACAACAGCTTAGAAGCATCTATATATATATATATATATATATATATATATATATATATATATATATAATGTAGGGAGTAGGTTGGTAGACAGCAACCGCCCAGGGAGGTACTACCGTCCTGCCAAGTGAGTGTGAAACGAAAGCCTGTAATTGTTTTACATGATGGTGGGATTGCTGGTGTCTTTTGTCTGTCTCATAAATATGCAAGATTATAGGTACGTCTTGCTACTTCTTCTTACACTTAGGTCACACTACACATACGTGTACAAGCATATATATACACACCCCTCTGGGTTTTCTTCTATTTTCTTTCTAATTCTTGTTCTTGTTTATTTCCTCTTATCTCCATGGGGAAGTGGAACAGAATTCTTCCTTTGTAAGCCATTCGTGTCGTAAGAGGCGACTAAAATGCCGGGAGCAAGGGGCTAGTAACCCCTTCTGTATATATTACTAAATTTAAAAGGAGAAACTTTAGTTTTTTCTTTTGGGCCACACTGCCTCGGTGGGATACGGCTGGTACGTTGAAAGAAGATATATATATATATATATATATATATATATATATATATATATATATATATATATATATATATATATATATATATATATATATATATATATATAAACAATAATTCATCTCTCAGAAATTATAAGTAATTTTGCTCTATATGCAAATATATTTTTGTGAAAGTAGAGGGGTATGGTGGAGGGCGGAGGAGTGAAGTACTGGGTGAAGGTTGCAGTAAGGAGAGGAGAGGAGGAGAGGAGGAGAGGAAGAGAGGTGGGGTTGCGATTGGGTTGGGGTGGGAGAGATCTTGTTTAGAACAAAGGAGGGAGACATTTATCTTAGTAATCTCAGCATCTTGAATGATATAGAGTTAGTTTGACATGCTATTATGAGTTGCGGATCCTGACACACGCCCGTGGTTCATCACTAAGACCTCTGCTATTAAATTTACACACAAAAATCTTACTCATTACGTAATTCTCTCCGAGTGTTTCTTTCTCATCTTGTATCTTCTGGCGCTTGGTTACCGTTGTTATGAAGTACTTATTAACACTCAAGAATTATTTTTCTAATTATTCAATTTATTTTTATTATTATTATTATTATTATTATTATTATTATTATTATTATTATTATTATTATTATTACGTGATCTTAGCTTACGTGTTTTATTTCTAGAGTTTTATTACACATATTTTCCTAATAAGGATACCACAATTTGTTTTTTCTTATAGTTATTTCTCAACTGTCGTTCTCGTTCTCTTCTCCTCATTATTATTTCTGTCTTTATCTTTATTTCAGACCACGTATCAACATCCTGTGGAAAGTCCTTCAAAGATCAAACAACAATACCCTCCAGTACTTCATTCTCCATGCATCAGCAAATCCTTCAAATTCCACTCATCAATATCCTTCAGGAAGTCCTTCAAAGCCCCCAACGCCTCAATATAAATATTATTTTAGTATTTCCCTCTTCAATATTTTCACATTCATCTTCCAGTCTCTCTCACTTTCTCTCTCTCTCTCTCTCTCTCTCTCTCTCTCTCTCTCTCTCTCTCTCTCTCTCTCATGGTAATTATGGGCTATACGAGGAAGATGTCTCAATTATGCATGTTAGCAGAGTGGGGTGAGGCAGGGGTCAGCTGTCTGATTTATGTATGTTTGTACTAAAAACTTAAGAATGGACTATTCTGGGAGGATTTCAAGATAAGCTTAAGATGAATATCGCAGCCTCTTTCTCTCGTGTCTGTAGCTTCACAAACTTTAAGTTTTTGGGAATAATAATTTTCATACGCCTATATACAAATGAAGGCTTAGTAATTAAGAAATATGTCAAGGCAGTCATTCCGCAATTTTAGGTAACTTACAATAACAAGGTTTGTTAAAATTTATAAATGATCATTTGATCTAAAGCAATTTAAACTGGGGATGTCAACCAAACTTCTAGCAAGGTGCTGAATATATCTGATCTATGTAATGAATTGAAAATGTGATGTGTCTCTTCTTTACTCTAATGGAGTGCCAAAGAGAACCTAGCTATGTGTCTCAGTAGCTCTTGTAGTGATTACCTAAGATACCCAAACTACGTAATGCGCCCCAATTGTGCCAGTAGTGATCACCCAAGATATCCAAACTGTGTAATACATCCTAGTCTCATCTGTAGTCATTACCCAAGATACACAAGCTATGTAATGCCTTCCTGCTTTACCTCTTGTGATTAGTCAAGCTACACAACTTATCAAAGTGAGCAGTTAAACGCCAGACTGCAGTTTAATCTCCAGGCCACATGTATAATCACTAGTAAAAAATTTGATGGGATAAATAGGCTAACTACGAGCGAGGGAGTTTCTTAGTACTGTATTAATGTTACCTCTCCATCCATCGCTCTTAGTGTAAGAAAGCATTAGTTTCCTGTAAAGAGTTTAACCAAATTTAGGTCTAGATCTACCAGTACTTTAGCCTAAACTCATACAATTAGTGAGATTATGTGTTGTCAATAATGTATTGGCTGTTAATGATACACTTTACAGGCAAAAATATCCGAGATTATGATGGCTTGCTCTCCCCCCGAATATGGCAAATTTATTTATGAAGTATTTTGTGGCAAAACTGTTGCTAACGACATCGTTACCTAATTATACTTGGTTTAGGTAAGTTGACGATATATTTTTTGATACGGACTGACAGGCCAAATTTGCAATCTTCTTTTTGAGAATCTTAATAATAAACGTAATTCTGTTAGGTGTAAATGTGAGTTTGAAACTAAAGGAAAACCTTCCGTTTCTGAACCTTTTGTTAAACCACGTTAATGGGTGAGGCTCGGCACGATCCAACGCATATATTAACTTCTCACATCAATGTTTCCAAGATAGACAGACGGATGTAGTTTCTATGGTCATGAGAGCTTATAGTGTGCTATTACGTAGACGAGAAAGGATTCACAATAACATTTAAAAAAAAAGGTACATGATACGCGATGTATTATTTCAGAAGAATTGTATAATGGCAAGATAAAACTTGATATAGCACCCAGATGAAGCCTTTTAACGCATTCATCATACTGGAGAATACTTAGATGGTTAACAAAATGGCTACAGTAATTCACCCCAAGCAAGTGCAATGTTATGAAAATGAGGGAAGATGAGAGAAGACTGTAGACGGAATACAGATTGGGATAACAGAGCTGCAAAGCCTGAAATAGAATAACCTTGGAGCAAGAACATTGCCGAGAATATCGCCATGGAGGACACAGAGTAATGTCAGCGGCATATACCAGCCTAGCAAGCCTGAAAATAGTTTTTATATCTTATCAAAGCCGAGAATATCGCCATGGAGGACACAGAGTAATGTCAGCGGCATATACCAGCCTAGCAAGCCTGAAAATAGTTTTTATATCTTATCAAAGAATCAAGTAGAGGTCTAGATACGATATAAATCAGACCTATTGTGCAGTACAGGGATTCCCCATGTGAAAACAACACCAAATCAAGTAATAAAAAATAGAGAATGTCCAGAGATTTGTAACAAGACAAAGAGGGCTGACTGGCTGGAATTGGTTACCACAGCCGAATCTGATGAGGATAAAAAACAGGGAAGAGAGGACAACATGCAAAATACTTAAGAGGACAGACAGGGATTGATTGAAATAAATATAGAAATGAGAGGCACAATGGAGTTATGGAGATGTTTTAAGTACGTTTTAAAAACCTGAGGGAGACCAGGAAGTTGAATGACTGAGTAAAAGGGGCCGAAGCAAACATAATACACAGCTTTAAGGTTAGGTACAACAGAATCCGTAATGAAAACTAGAGATACTATTCTTATACAGCGGTGGGTCCAGGAGCTGGGACATAAAAGCAAATGAGATGTGCGAGATAACGCAGTCACACATGTACACATATGCACATACAGAGAAGCAGGAAGGCCAGGACGAATGAAGCCAAACTACAAGAAAGGGGACTACACAGGAATGAGGAACTACCTGAACGGGGTTCATTGGGACAGAGAACTGGCAGGGAAGCCAGTTAATGAGATGATGGAATATGTAGCAACAAAATGCAAGGAGGCTGAGGAGAGGTTTGTACCCAAGGGTAACAGGATTAATGAAAAAGCCAGGATGAGCCCATGGTTTACCCAAAGGTGCAGGGAGGCAAAAACCAAGTGTGCTAGGGAATGGAAGAAATATAGAAGGCAAAGGACCCAGGAGAATAAGGAGAACAGTCGTAGAGCCAGAAACGAATATGCACAGATAAGAAGGGAGGCCCAAAGACAATATGAAAATGACATAGCAGCGAAAGCCAAATCTGACCCGAAACTGTTGTACAGCCACATCAGGAGGAAAACAACAGTCAAGGACCAGGTAATCAGGCTAAGGAAGGAAGGAGGAGAGACAACAAGAAATGACCGTGAAGTATGTGAAGAACTCAACAAGAGATTCAAAGAAGTGTTCACAGAGGAGACAGAAGGGACTCCAGAAAGACGGAGAGGTGGGGCACACCACCAAGTGCTGGACACAGTGCACACAACCGAGGAAGAAGTGAAGAGGCTTCTGAGTGAGCTAGATACCTCAAAGGCAATGGGGCCAGATAACATCTCCCCATGGGTATTGAGAGAGGGAGCAGAGGCGCTATGTGTACCCCTAACAACAATATTCAATACATCTATCGAAACAGGGAGATTGCCTGAGGCATGGAAGACAGCAAATGTAGTCCCAATCTTTAAAAAAGGAGACAGACATGAAGCATTAAACTACAGAAGAGTGTCACTGACATGTATAGTATGCAAAATCATGGAGAAGATTATCAGGAGAAGAGTGGTGGAACACCTAGAAAGGAATGATCTCATCAACAGCAGCCAACATGGTTTCAGGGACGGGAAATCCTGTGTCACAAACCTACTGGAGTTCTATGACATGGTGACAGCAGTAAGACAAGAGAGAGAGGGGTGGGTGGATTGCATTTTCTTGGACTGCAAGAAGGCGTTTGACACAGTTCCACACAAGAGATTGGTGCAAAAACTGGAGGACCAAGCAGGGATAACAGGGAAGGCACTACAATGGATCAGGGAATACTTGTCAGGAAGACAGCAGCGAGTCATGGTACGTGGCGAGGTGTCAGAGTGGGCACCTGTGACCAGCGGGGTCCCGCAGGGGTCAGTCCTAGGACCAGTGCTGTTTCTGGTATTTGTGAACGACATGACGGAAGGAATAGACTCTGAGGTGTCCCCTGTTTGCAGATGACGTGAAGTTGATGAGAAGAATTCACTCGATCGAAGACCAGGCAGAACTACAAAGGGATCTGGACAGGCTGCAGACCTGGCCCAGCAATTGGCTCCTGGAGTTCAATCCCACCAAGTGCAAAGTCATGAAGATTGGGAAGGGCAAAGAAGACCGCAGAGGGAGTATAGTCTAGGGGGTCAGAGACTACAAACCTCACTCAAGGAAAAAGATCTTGGGGTGAGTATAACACCAGGCACATCTCCTGAAGCGCACATCAACCAAATAACTGCTGCAGCATATGGGCGCCTAGCAAACCTCAGAACAGCATTCCGACATCTTAATAAGGAATCATTCAGTACCCTGTACACCGTGTATGTTAGGCCCATATTGGAGTATGCGGCACCAGTTTGGAACCCACACCTAGCCAAGCACGTGAAGAAACTAGAGAAAGTGCAAAGGTTTGCAACAAGACTAGTCCCAGAGCTAAGAGGTATGTCCTACGAGGAGAGGTTTAAGGGAAATCAACCTGACGACACTGGAGGACAGGAGAGATAGGGGGGACATGATAACGACATACAAAATACTGAGAGGAATTGACAAGGTGGACAAAGACAGGATGTTCCAGAGATTGGACACAGTAACAAGGGGACACAGTTGGAAGCTGAAGACACAGATGAATCACAGGGATGTTAGGAAGTATTTCTTCAGCCACAGAGTAGTCAGTAAGTGGAATAGTTTGGGAAGCGATGTAGTGGAGGCAGGATCCATACATAGCTTTAAGCAGAGGTATGATAAAGCTCACGGCTCAGGGAGAGTGACCTAGTAGCGACATACACACGCACACACACACACAAACACACACACACACACACACACACACACACACACACACACACACACACTCACGCATATATACACACACCTACCTTTGCCAATCTTGCTTGATCTTACCTTTTTCTCTGACGTGAATGATTTATATAAGCTTTGATTAATTTAATGAGGCAATTGTCCCCGAGAAAGAGCGAGAGAAGGGAGGAGGGTGAGGGAATAGGGGAGGGGGAGAGTTAAAGGGAGAGAGGGTGAGAAAGGAGAGAGAGAGAGAGAGAGAGAGAGAGAGAGAGAGAGAGAGAGAGAGAGGGAGGGGTGGGGAGGAGGGGACTTGCCAAACAGACAGATATGGCTGATATGAAAACCTTGTGAGAAATGAGATAGAACAGGAGATAATAATTGCATCATTCACACGCGCTTACTGGCTCTCACTTTCCACGAAATCCTCCGTCAGAGTTGATCATAATATCCATAACCGTCGCTACTGTCTAATTTTATTTTCGCTTTAGAACGACAAACTGATTCGTTTTTCCTTAGTAATATGAAAGTAATTTTGCGCTTGAGAGTATTCTAGGTGTGAGAGATATTTTGTTTAGACCTATACATGAGTTTTAAAATTATTTCTGTTATTTTATTCCTCTGGGTTCAGGTACCAAACTTTGAATCTTCTCTCTCTCTCTCTCTCTCTCTCTCTCTCTCTCTCTCTCTCTCTCTCTCTCTATCTCTCTCTCTCATCGTACGATGTATACTCCTAGATTTTTATCCATTTATACCGTGCGGTCCTTCACCGCTAAAGCTTTTCTCCTCCTCGGGTCTTCTCTATCTCTCCTCTATTTATTTTTGCCACCTTTCATCTATATACCATGTTCATGGAAAAGAGCTAAACCTCCAAGGAACACAGAGTTTGCAGCTGTAAGATACGCATTTTTTTTAACAAGGTTAGGTAAGACTGATTAATTTTTGTTATTAAAACTGATACCACAAGTGAATTTCTCCATCACTACTTAGTTAAAAAAATAATGCTTATTTTCAATTCAATTCGACTTATGCACAATCTGTCATACCCTTAATCTTTCCATCGAAACATTACTTCTATCAGGATTGATTTACCCTCTAGAGTTTTCTCAACACTAATCAACAGTATTTTCAAAAGCGTCAATTGTTGCAATGAGCCGAGATATAAATCCTGAGGACATGTTGCATATGAGCATCTCAAGAACGGGTCACAGCGGGTCAAGACGCTGGCCAGGACCTCCTGGGAATCTTATCCCTGGAGCAGCGACACATCACACGTCCAAGTTCATTTACGCAACTCAGGTCAAGACAGTGCTTCGCCACCTCCCTGACACAAGGCTGGGGACGCTGTGGCGGATTTCTCATATTTCGACCCTGCTGATGGGTTTCGATCTTGTCTCTTTGGCTCTCCGAGTCGATTTCTATAGCTGTTTGTTGGCCACCCGGTGTTAATTAGCCGGCTATTATGAATTGGTGGCTATAGAATCGACACCACGACTGTGTCCCAAGCCGGAGTCAAATGGCACATGGCATCTCCTCGGGTGACTGCCATCAGGGAAGCACCTGATGGGAGCCACTATAGTGCCATTTTGACTGGGCCGTGCTGGAATTGGTCCCTCAACCTGTAGATGTCATGTCATTCTGGCCAACATGGGAAAATAAATATTGTAGAAGACAACATAAAATAGAGTAAAAAGAAAAATATGAAAACAATTAAAGGAAAAAGCACGATGAAAGATATGCTTTAAAAGATAAAGCACATAATTATAAATTATCTTTCTTCCTTTATTTATTTAATTTAATAATAAAGTCAGTTATAAACGGTTGGAATAAAATACAGCTCTAGGCCTTTCGATCACAATAGACTGTCTTCAGGAGCTGATACTAGAAGGTTTCAAAAAAGAATAAATTAGGTAAAAGAAAAATCCATATATGTTGCCACTGTATGTGATCTTAAACCAAGACAGAGAGCGACGAGAATACAAGAACGAGGTACAAGAGAGGTATGTGACTGTATGAGATGAAACAACAATACATGGAGAAGCTCATAAGCTTCTTTAATGTAACGAATGCATCTTCCTATGTCTCAACAAATATTTGAAGCTAACTTCGAAAGAGTTAGATTCACTAAAGCGCAGGCTTTGTGTAAAATGATTCTTAAGAAAGCCGAAGAACGTGACGGCTTTAGTAACAGGTATCACGTTTCACCTGTGAGGGGATATCAGCGCGTTGATTCAGTTGTTCCAACGCAAAGACTTCGATGTAGTGAACATAACTAACATACTTGTGGGACGGGAAGAGATCCGCGTTGGCTACAGCAACCGTGGAAATACATTGGGATGAAAACAAACCAGAAGGTAACAACGCACTTGGTATTAATACCAAAATATGTCGCTCGAATATCATAACCTGGTAAAATTTTAGACTTGCTCACACAAGCATGTTACATGACCCTAGAGATATTAATCTTGAAGCAGAAAACTTATATCGTAAAACAGCAATATCATAAACTTTAAATAAATTTTAGCACAGGAAAAATATAGACAAAACATTGTCAAAACAAAATATGGAAGAAATGTGGAAAAACTATAGACAAAATAAAAACAAAATATAGGCTAAATATATAAATGAAATATGGAAAAATGTAGACAGAATATATACAAAATATGAATTATGTATAGACCCTCCTGAGCAGCTAGAGCAAAATATATTCCCGTTATATCTGGACAGTTGAGTGTATTACCCACAAGGTCAGTGTATGGTTCATTCAACACATGTATATACAGTGCTCATATATAGTACACATGTGATGTTTATTATGAAAAGAAGGTAGACTGGTAAGTTAGCCGAAGGTCTTGGTCAAATATATATAAAAAAAAAACAGGTCGCAGTTTACGTTTCAACACATGACAGGCCCAGGAAACACTCTTGTTTCTTGAATTATGAAATACCATCGCAATCTCCTCTCCTTTTAAGCTGGGATTTTTGAACTTGGCTTATAAGGCAAGACTTGTTCGTCTGATAAGCCGAGTACACATTTATTTTTGGCCACAACTCAGGAAATTAATTTGAATTACTTAAAAAAATCGGCTGACCTTAGATAGTTTGGGTAAGATTGAGATATATTATATAAATTTGAGAATATATTTCCTGAGAGGTGTATCTCATTGTGTATCGCACGTGAGTTTACTTTGCTCCCTATTCTTAGAGACTACAATATTCTTAACTGGTGGTACACGGGTAATATGCGTCCTTAATGACCACTGCGTAGTCGATGGGTTTTAAATCCAATAAACCAATCAGGTTATCTAGCAAGAAAGCATCGAGATTCTAAGTAATTGCTAATGCTTGAAATTTAGCCGAAAGAATAAGTGGAAGGAAATGCAGCTGGAAGAGCAGAGTAAGATATGTGTTGTGTGATCCCGCCTGATCAATAAGTGGGTATTGAAGGCTGTAGTTAGGCTCAGATCCTCCTTGATAGCGGCCGTCGGGAGATCCAAGCGTTTAACAGCTCTTTCGAAGGAGAAAAATCCATGGTTACAAGAACCAGACATGTATATACAGACAGTATGTAAATAAGACACATATTCAACACAGGAATATTTCATAAGGAAATTTATCAACGAAACACCTGATAACAAAGTGTTCTATTGTTACACGCGCGTTTCATTTACATAAAAAACATGGATAAGGAGCAACCTACCAACTAGGGATGTGAAATACACGTATGAGAGGAAGACGTTTTCCCTATTTAGAGCCAAATGTTATCTCACATAAAGTCTTTTCAACTTGTGTTTTACATTTCTAGGAAAATTCATAGAGAAGGAACAACACTTTCAGACGCGGGTTCCTTCCTTTAACGTTATGCTAACTTTAATAATATTACCGATCACTTCCAATAACTGGACGCACTGAAATAATAAACATGATGAGGATATTTAAAATAAAGTTTATTTGCAAATTATAAGGAGTTCTCTGGTAGTTTTTCACTGACCCGAGAGTAAGAAACAGTAAACTTACCTTGAACAATATCTGTGTGAAACTGATCCATCAGCAATGGCAAAACTGGCGCGTTTTACATAAATTTAATAACAGAAATTCAGAACAGAAAAGGATGAGTCCACGTGTCTGCGAGACCAGTGGCATAGGTGAGGTCTTCCCTGGTCACTGCCAAGTACCTGCTCTCGGGAATGGGATCTACAATTCACTCTAGACAAAAGGCACAGCAAAAAAATAACAAGAAAAAACAAGAGGCCCCAAAAAAAGACAGTAAAAAAATAAGGCGTCAAAATCTACTCCCCCCACACCACAACCTCCAAACCCCGATCCCCACCCCTGAAGTGAGCCGGCATTACGTAAAGGCTTCCTATTCTCTCTCCAGGAGTAATGAACCCTGCGGTACTTTTCAGAGAACACTCTTTATGGCAAGCCACAAGCATCGCCCACCATCTTCCTTCAGCACTTTCTTGACGATGATAGTGTCTGTGCACGCAGAGACAATGGATGCTGATCTACTGAAACAGACGGTAAAAGCATCTTAGGGTTTCTGCTCACACAGAATAAGAGTTTTAGCCTCGTCTGTGCAACTCTCTAGTTCGCAGATCTGATAATTATACCTACTAGGAAAACTTAAAATTAACGCGAATCACGTGCAATAATTTTCTAGCACATGCAAAATAAATTCTCAATATTAATTTGTTTCGGTGTCATTTTTATGCTCTTTAGTTTTATTTACTTAAAATACCAACTTTCGTTACGGGAAATGGAAGGAATTAAAAGCACACAGGATAAATATGAGGTCCAGAGACCGGGGTCTCCTCCCTCTGGAGACTAGAGTCTCTGCATCAAGTAGTAAGGATTGGGTCTGTCGTAAAATGGACAAGTAGAATAAAGGGTGGAGACCTGAGGCTCCGTAAGAAGCAGTAGGTGACGAAACACGTCTATGAAGGAGGAATTACCAGCTTCTCTGTGTAAGGAACAGCAACATTTTCTTTTAAAGATCCATTCACGTTAGTCTTGTCTTTGTTCCTTAAAACTCCTTGAAGCTTTGTTCTCTCAAGACACGCTTCATGATTCTCTTGTATTTGTTCCTTCGAGGAGAAAGAGGAGGAAGAGAGGCAAGGACAGTATTTCTACACCTAGCGGTACATACCGTATGATTAACCTGGCATAACAATGAAACGCGTTAAAAGCTTTCCTTCACACCTGACAAAGATATTATGTAGCCTTGGAAACAATGGCTGGTCTCCCGAGGTGGTGTCGCAGGAGCCTCCGGGATCCCTCTAGCCAGGCGAGTGAAGACACTCACTGGCAGTGATGCAGAGGCAATTTTCGTCTTCCCTCTAGCAAGATGAGCAACGACATCCAACGCCGGATCCGGGGGTAGCTGAACGACCACAGCAAAGGCAGGTGTTTATTAAACGAGACCTCTCCATGTTGAACAAGGAGTTCACAGGCTGAATAAGAAGTCCACAGGCTTAGAGATAGGCGACGAAGCTGTTACCATAAAGACTATGCACGTGAAACGAGGGGCTACACACACACACACACACACACACACACACACACACACACACACACACACACACACACACACACATACACACACATACACACACACACACACACACGTCTGGACAGGCTGTAGGCCTGGTACAGCAACTGGCTCCTAGAGTTTAACTCCACCAAGTGAAAAGTCATCAATATTGGCGAAGAACAAAGAAGACCGCAGACCTAGCACAGTCTAGGAGGCTAGAGACTACAAATCTCACTCAACAAAAAGGATCTTGGGGTGAGTATAACACCGGGCACATCTGAGGCGCACATCAACCAAATA
>NC_091303.1:9074722-9082222 GCF_038502225.1 Cherax quadricarinatus
CACCACCACTGACAGCACCACTGTGTGGTACACCACTACAGACAGCACCACTGTGTGGTACACCACCACTGACAGCACCACTGTGTGGTACACCACCACAGACAGCACCACTGTGTGGTACACCACCACTGACAGCACCACTGTGTGGTACACCACCACTGACTGCACCACTGTGTGGTACACCACCACATACAGCACCACTGTGTGGTACACCACCACTGACAGCACCACTGTGTGGTACACCACCACTGACAGTACCAATGTGTGGTACACCACCACAGACAGCACCACTGTGTGGTACACCACCACTGACAGCACCACTGTGTGGTACACCACTACAGACAGCACTACTGTGTGGTACACCACCACTGACAGCACCACTGTGTGGTACACCACCACAGACAGCACTACTGTGTGGTACACCACCACTGACAGCACCACTGTGTGGTACACCACTACAGACAGCACCACTGTGTGGTACACCACCACTGACAGCACCACTGTGTGGTACACCACTACAGACAGCACCACTGTGTGGAACACCACCACATACAGCACCACTGTGTGGTACACCACCACTGACAGCACCACTGTGTGGTACACCACCACTGACAGCACCACTGTGTGGTACACCACTACAGACAGCACCACTGTGTGGTACACCACCACAGAGAGCACCACTGTGTGGTACACCACCACTGACAGCACCACTGTGTGGTACACCACCACTGACAGCACCGCTGTGTGGTACACCACCACTGACTGCACCACTGTGTGGTACACCACCACATACAGCACCACTGTGTGGTACACCACCACTGACAGCACCACTGTGTGGTACACCACCACTGACAGCACCACTGTGTGGTACACCACCACTGACAGCACCACTGTGTGGTACACCACCACAGACAGCATCACTGTGTGGTACACCACCACAGATAGCACCACTTTGTGGTACACCATCACAGACAGCTCCACTGTGTGGTACACCACCACAGACACCACCACTGTGTGGTACACCACCACTGACAGCACCACTGTGTGGTACACCACCACTGACAGCACCACTGTGTGGTACACCACCACTGACAGTACCAATGTGTGGTACACTACCACAGACAGCACAACTGTGTGGTGCACCACCACTGACAGCACCACTGTGTGGTACACCACCACAGACAGCACTACTGTGTGGTACACCACCACTGACAGCACCACTGTGTGGTACACCACCACAGACAGCACCACCGTGTGGTACACCACCACTGACAGCACCACTGTGTGGTACACCACTACAGACAGCACCACTGTGTGGTACACCACCACAGACAGCACCACTGTGTGGTACACCACCACAGACAGCACCACTGTGTGGTACACCACCACTGAGAGCACCACTGTGTGGTACACCACCACTGACAGCACCACTGTGTGGTACACCACTACAGACAGCACCACTGTGTGGTACACCACCACTGACAGCACCACTGTGTGGTACACCACCACAGACAGCACCACTGTGTGGTACACCACCACTGACAGAACCACTGTGTGGTACACCACCACTGACAGCACCACTGTGTGGTACACCACCACTGACAGCACCACTGTGTGGTACACCACTACAGACAGCACCACTGTGTGGTACACCACCACTGACAGCACCACTGTGTGGTACACCACCACAGACAGCACCACTGTGTGGTACACCACCACTGACAGCACCAATGTGTGGTACACCACCACTGACTGCACCACTGTGTGGTACACCACCACATACAGCACCACTGTGTGGTACACCACCACTGACAGCACCACTGTGTGGTACACCACCACTGACAGTACCAATGTGTGGTACACCACCACTGACAGCACCACTGTGTGGTACACCACAACTGACAGCACCACTGTGTGGTACACCACCACAGACAGCACTACTGTGTGGTACACCACCACTGACAGCACCACTGTGTGGTACACCACCACAGACAGCACTACTGTGTGGTACACCACCACTGACAGCACCACTGTGTGGTACACCACCACAGACAGCACTACTGTGTGGTACACCACCACTGACAGCACCACCGTGTGGTACACCACCACTGACAGCACCACTGTGTGGTACACCACTACAGACAGCACCACTGTGTGGTACACCACCACAGACAGCACCACTGTGTGGTACACCACCACTGACAGCACCACTGTGTGGTACACCACCACTGACAGCACCGCTGTGTGGTACACCACCACTGACTGCACCACTGTGTGGTACACCACCACATACAGCACCACTGTGTGGTACACCACCACTGACAGCACCACTGTGTGGTACACCACCACTGACAGCACCACTGTGTGGTACACCACCACTGACAGCACCACTGTGTGGTACACCACCACAGACAGCATCACTGTGTGGTACACCACCACAGATAGCACCACTTTGTGGTACACCATCACAGACAGCTCCACTGTGTGGTACACCACCACAGACAGCACCACTGTGTGGTACACCACCACTGACAGCACCACTGTGTGGTACACCACCACTGACAGCACCACTGTGTGGTACACCACCACTGACAGTACCAATGTGTGGTACACTACCACAGACAGCACCACTGTGTGGTGCACCACCACTGACAGCACCACTGTGTGGTACACCACCACAGACAGCACTACTGTGTGGTACACCACCACTGACAGCACCACTGTGTGGTACACCACCACAGACAGCACCACCGTGTGGTACACCACCACTGACAGCACCACTGTGTGGTACACCACTACAGACAGCACCACTGTGTGGTACACCACCACTGACAGCACCACTGTGTGGTATACCACCACAGACAGCACCACTGTGTGGTACACCACCACTGACAGCACCACTGTGTGGTACACCACCACTGACAGCACCACTGTGTGGTACACCACCACATACAGCACCACTGTGTGGTACACCACCACTGACAGCACCACTGTGTGGTACACCACCACTGACAGCACCACTGTGTGGTACACCACCACAGACAGCATCACTGTGTGGTACACCACCACAGATAGCACCATTATGTGGTACACCACCACAGACAGCTTCAATGTGTGGTACACCACGACAGACAGCACCACTGTGTGGTACACCACCACTGACAGCACCACTGTGTGGTACACCACCACTGACAGCACCACTGTGTGGTACACCACCACAGACAGCACCACTGTGTGGTACACCACCACAGACAGCACCGCTGTGTGGTACACCACCACTTACAGCACCACTGTGTGGTACACCACCACTGACTGCACCACTGTGTGGTACACCACCACATACAGCACCACTGTGTGGTACACCACCACTGACAGCACCACTGTGTGGTACACCACCACTGACTGCACCACTGTGTGGTACACCACCACATACAGCACCACTGTGTGGTACACCACCACTGACAGTACCAATGTGTGGTACACCACCACAGACAGCACCACTGTGTGGTACACCACCACTGACAGCACCACTGTGTGGTACACCACCACTGACAGCACCACTGTGTGGTACACCACCACAGACAGCACCACTGTGTGGTACACCACCACTGACAGCACCACTGTGTGGTACACCACCACTGACAGCACCACTGTGTGGTACACCACCACAGACAGCATCACTGTGTGGTACACCACCACAGATAGCACCATTGTGTGGTACACCACCACAGACAGCTCCACTGTGTGGTACACCACGACAGACAGCACCACTGTGTGGTACACCACTACAGACAGCACCACTGTGTGGTACACCACCACTGACAGCACCACTGTGTGGTACACCACCACAGACAGCACCACTGTGTGGTACACCACCACTGACAGCACCACTGTGTGGTACACCACCACTGACTGCACCACTGTGTGGTACACCACCACATACAGCACCACTGTGTGGTACACCACCACTGACAGCACCACTGTGTGGTACACCACCACTGACAGTACCAATGTGTGGTACACCACCACAGACAGCACCACTGTGTGGTACACCACCACTGACAGCACCACTGTGTGGTACCCCACTACAGACAGCACTACTGTGTGGTACACCACCACTGACAGCACCACTGTGTGGTACACCACCACAGACAGCACTACTGTGTGGTACACCACCACTGACAGCACCACTGTGTGGTACACCACCACACACAGCACCACTGTGTGGTACACCACCACTGACAGCACCACTGTGTGGTACACCACCACTGACAGCACCACTGTGTGGTACACCACCACTGACTGCACCACTGTGTGGAACACCACCACATACAGCACCACTGTGTGGTACACCACCACTGACAGCACCACTGTGTGGTACACCACCACTGACAGCACCACTGTGTGGTACACCACTACAGACAGCACCACTGTGTGGTACACCACCACAGACAGCACCACTGTGTGGTACACCACCACTGACAGCACCACTGTGTGGTACACCACCACTGACAGCACCGCTGTGTGGTACACCACCACTGACTGCACCACTGTGTGGTACACCACCACATACAGCACCACTGTGTGGTACACCACCACTGACAGCACCACTGTGTGGTACACCACCACTGACAGCACCACTGTGTGGTACACCACCACTGACAGCACCACTGTGTGGTACACCACCACAGATAGCACCATTGTGTGGTACACCACCACAGACAGCTTCAATGTGTGGTACACCACGACAGACAGCACCACTGTGTGGTACACCACCACTGACAGCACCACTGTGTGGTACACCACCACTGACAGCACCACTGTGTGGTACACCACCACAGACAGCACCACTGTGTGGTACACCACCACAGACAGCACCGCTGTGTGGTACACCACCACTTACAGCACCACTGTGTGGTACACCACCACTGACTGCACCACTGTGTGGTACACCACCACATACAGCACCACTGTGTGGTACACCACCACTGACAGCACCACTGTGTGGTACACCACCACTGACTGCACCACTGTGTGGTACACCACCACATACAGCACCACTGTGTGGTACACCACCACTGACAGTACCAATGTGTGGTACACCACCACAGACAGCACCACTGTGTGGTACACCACCACTGACAGCACCACTGTGTGGTACACCACCACTGACAGCACCACTGTGTGGTACACCACCACAGACAGCACCACTGTGTGGTACACCACCACTGACAGCACCACTGTGTGGTACACCACCACTGACAGCACCACTGTGTGGTACACCACCACAGACAGCATCACTGTGTGGTACACCACCACAGATAGCACCATTGTGTGGTACACCACCACAGACAGCTCCACTGTGTGGTACACCACGACAGACAGCACCACTGTGTGGTACACCACTACAGACAGCACCACTGTGTGGTACACCACCACTGACAGCACCACTGTGTGGTACACCACCACAGACAGCACCACTGTGTGGTACACCACCACTGACAGCACCACTGTGTGGTACACCACCACTGACTGCACCACTGTGTGGTACACCACCACATACAGCACCACTGTGTGGTACACCACCACTGACAGCACCACTGTGTGGTACACCACCACTGACAGTACCAATGTGTGGTACACCACCACAGACAGCACCACTGTGTGGTACACCACCACTGACAGCACCACTGTGTGGTACACCACTACAGACAGCACTACTGTGTGGTACACCACCACTGACAGCACCACTGTGTGGTACACCACCACAGACAGCACTACTGTGTGGTACACCACCACTGACAGCAGCACTGTGTGGTACACCACTACAGACAGCACCACTGTGTGGTACACCACCACACACAGCACCACTGTGTGGTACACCACCACTGACAGCACCACTGTGTGGTACACCACCACTGACTGCACCACTGTGTGGAACACCACCACATACAGCACCACTGTGTGGTACACCACCACTGACAGCACCACTGTGTGGTACACCACCACTGACAGCACCACTGTGTGGTACACCACTACAGACAGCACCACTGTGTGGTACACCACCACAGACAGCACCACTGTGTGGTACACCACCACTGACAGCACCACTGTGTGGTACACCACCACTGACAGCACCGCTGTGTGGTACACCACCACTGACTGCACCACTGTGTGGTACACCACCACATACAGCACCACTGTGTGGTACACCACCACTGACAGCACCACTGTGTGGTACACCACCACTGACAGCACCACTGTGTGGTACACCACCACTGACAGCACCACTGTGTGGTACACCACCACAGACAGCATCACTGTGTGGTACACCACCACAGATAGCACCACTTTGTGGTACACCATCACAGACAGCTCCACTGTGTGGTACACCACCACAGACACCACCACTGTGTGGTACACCACCACTGACAGCACCACTGTGTGGTACACCACCACTGACAGCACCACTGTGTGGTACACCACCACTGACAGTACCAATGTGTGGTACACTACCACAGACAGCACCACTGTGTGGTGCACCACCACTGACAGCACCACTGTGTGGTACACCACCACAGACAGCACTACTGTGTGGTACACCACCACTGACAGCACCACTGTGTGGTACACCACCACAGACAGCACCACCGTGTGGTACACCACCACTGACAGCACCACTGTGTGGTACACCACTACAGACAGCACCACTGTGTGGTACACCACCACAGACAGCACCACTGTGTGGTACACCACCACAGACAGCACCACTGTGTGGTACACCACCACTGAGAGCACCACTGTGTGGTACACCACCACTGACAGCACCACTGTGTGGTACACCACTACAGACAGCACCACTGTGTGGTACACCACCACTGACAGCACCACTGTGTGGTACACCACCACAGACAGCACCACTGTGTGGTACACCACCACTGACAGAACCACTGTGTGGTACACCACCACTGACAGCACCACTGTGTGGTACACCACCACTGACAGCACCACTGTGTGGTACACCACTACAGACAGCACCACTGTGTGGTACACCACCACTGACAGCACCACTGTGTGGTACACCACCACAGACAGCACCACTGTGTGGTACACCACCACTGACAGCACCAATGTGTGGTACACCACCACTGACTGCACCACTGTGTGGTACACCACCACATACAGCACCACTGTGTGGTACAACACCACTGACAGCACCACTGTGTGGTACACCACCACTGACAGTACCAATGTGTGGTACACCACCACAGACAGCACCACTGTGTGGTACACCACCACTGACAGCACCACTGTGTGGTACACCACTACAGACAGCACTACTGTGTGGTACACCACCACTGACAGCACCACTGTGTGGTACACCACCACAGACAGCACTACTGTGTGGTACACCACCACTGACAGCACCACTGTGTGGTACACCACTACAGACAGCACCACTGTGTGGTACACCACCACTGACAGCACCACTGTGTGGTA
>NC_091303.1:9087222-9097222 GCF_038502225.1 Cherax quadricarinatus
TAGCACGTTAAGAGACCATACAATAAGTGTCAGGGGCCCGAGACTGTTCAACTGCCTCCCAGCATACATAGGGGGGATTACCAACAGACCCCTGGCAGTCTTCAAGCTGGCACTGGACAAGCACCTAAAGTCGGTTCTTGACCAGCCGGGCTGTGGCTCGTACGTTGGTTTGCGTGCAGCCAGCAGTAACAGCCTGGTTGATCAGGCTCTGATTCACCAGGAGGCCTGGTCACAGACCGGGCCGCGGGGGCGTTGACCCCCGGAACTCTCTTCAGGTAAACTCCAGGTAATATATATATATATATATATATATATATATATATATATATATATATATATATATATATTATTAACACATCGGCCGCTTCCCACCAAGGCAGGGTGGCCCGAAAAAAAAAAAACTTTCATCATTATTCACTCCATCACTGTCTTTCCAGAGGCATGCTTGCACTACTGTTATAAAAATGAAACATTAACACCCCTCTTTCAGAGTGCCGGCACTGCACTTCCCATCTCCAGGAATCAAGTCCGGCCTGCCGGTTTCCCTGAATCCCTTCATAAATGTTACCTTGCTTACACTCCAACAGCACGTCAAATCCTAAAAATCATTTGTTTCCATTTGCTACACTCTAACGCTCACGCACGCTTGCTAAAAGTCCAAGCCCTTCGCACACAAAACCTCCTTTACCCCCTCCCTCCAACATTTCTTAGGCCGACCCCTACCCCGCCTTCCCTCCACTACAGAGTTCTACATTCTCGAAGTCATTCTTTTTCGTTCCAACCTTCCTATACATTCAAACTATCTCAATGTATTACACGCATTACCACATATAATTGGACAGACCAATTTCGAACATGAGGCCAAATGCTATCATTTGACATGTCTGCCAAGATAAAAAAAAAAAGATGTATCAGCCCTTTAAAAAGAGGCATTAAGCTGGGATTATAATATGCTTATTACATGATTCGTCATTTGGGACATGAAGAATAACGAAGGTCATTGTGATGTTTCACTCCCTCGACCTGTTAGTCAATCTGGCCCTCTGTCACATCCTAATTCTGTGTTACAGTTTCAGAGTAGTATGATACCTTGATATAGTGATAGAGTTGTTGAGTAACAGAGTGATGGTGATACCACTATAATGTACTGATAGTGTGTTGCTCACCTCAAGTGAAAGTTAAACATGATATTAGAAGAGTCCAGTCAGAATTAGAGTAGAAGCTAGGAGCAAACTGATGAGTGTAGAAGAGAGAGAGAGAGAGAGAGAGAGAGAGAGAGAGAGAGCGGAGTGGGCATAGAGCTGGGTTACAGGGGAAGCTTGGGACATGGTGGAACGTTCACTGTGTTATTCCTGGACACAGATATCCCACCAATATCTCCAAATTCTTTTACTACAGCTACTTTTAAAGACAGTGATCGTAATGAATACACTTGAGAGATAGTGAGCTAGGGACAGGAAGAGAGTGAGAAACAGAGATACAGATCCTTCGAGATTTGGGATACATATTGGGGAGCAAAAAACCTACGTGAATGATAGCCAATAAAGACGTTATGGAAGGACGGGTGGGCATGGGCATGTTGTGGGCGGAGGGTGGGCGGTTCAACACGGGCGGACTCAATGGTGGGCGGAGTGGAGGCTTATAGGGCAGACGAGAGCCAGATCACTTTGATATCAGGTGGAGAAGGGTCGGAGAGAGAGAGAGAGAGAGAGAGAGAGAGAAAATGTGATTGCCATGAATTATACAATTTAGGAGAGTAATCTTTATTGCGTTTGAACTAGTGTTTCATTAGGCATTCCCGATAGAATACCTTTAAGTGGCTATTGCTTGAGTTTTCTTATTTAATAATAATAATAATAATAATAATAATAATAATAATAATAATCAGAAGAAGAAGAAGAAGAAGAAGAAGAAGAAGAAGAAGAAGAAGAAGAAGAAGAAGAAAAAAAGAAGATGAAGAAGACAGCTTAGAATTTTAATTTCATTATTTCATTTCTGTATTTGTTTTCTTTCTTATTTCCAATATCAGTTCCCGCTCCTACTCTTTTTCTACCTCAGCGAACGACACCATTATTAATAGGCAGTTAGGCAGATCATTATATATGCGAATAGCTGAACACGAGAGCAATTACGGCCGGGAATCACAGTCATCTACTCGTTCGTTGCTGTGGTTAGCGTTGAGCATTGTTTGATCGATTGTCAGGGAGGCTGTTTGAGTACTGCTACGTCAAATGATCACTTTTAATTTTTCCTTAAAGGAATGGACCGGTAAGCTAGTAAGAAGACATCGGTCCTGTGCCCAAAAGCTCCTGTGGCGGGTCATCGTATGACTAAAACCCGCGTCAGGAAGCATTTGTCCCGATTACTGAAGCGTTTTACCTAACGTTTACCCGAGGCAGCTTCTATATCCATGGTAAAATATGCCAACAAATGTGCACGACAATATGTGATTAATGCGTTTATCGAGATATTTCGTCAACCAGGGCGCTTCATCACTCATTGGTGGCGGGCAAAACGTCTCAAGAAATGTCATTAACCGCATATTGCTTCGTATTCACAAAATGCAACTTAGCCCATTCACTTCACGTATGTGAAGCATACTATCCAGGCTTCACTATGACCTTATGAAGCTCTAAACTATCTCATGTTTAAGAAGCCTAAAACAGTTCGAAAGGTAAAATGGACAATTTATTATAAAAGAGGGGAAAAGACAGGGGTAAATTTTTTTGAGGGTCTAATATCATGAGGCACAAAGGTGATTGGTTGGTTATAACCTTAAAGAAAATCGACTGCACGAGGATCTTTAAGGCTGTACATCACCAGTACACTACCAGTCAAGAGAACTTTAATCCCTGAAATGAAGAGTAAACCTTCAACAAAGATACATACATGTCACGGTGTATCTTTGCCCTATGCTGTACCTTAACTTATGTGTAAGTCCGGTCCATCATAATGTGATATACTTTCAAAATTAAAAAAAAAAAATAATAATTATATGAATATATATATATATATATATATATATATATATATATATATATATATATATATATATATATATATATATATATATATATATATATATATATTATGCAAATGCTGTCACGCCCACCCTCTCCGCTGATCCTCAGCCCCGCCCAGTTCGCTGACCAACAAATCGCCGGTGTTGAGGCTGTTCCGTGGTATAATTGTCGGCTTTTGGGGAGGTAACGAGGCATGTGTTCTTAATTAAAGAGTTACACAGAGCTAGAGGGTTCTCCTGGCCCTGGAGATCATTAAGTTCACCTCTAAGTTATTGGATACACGGCGGAGGCCATCTAATGAAGGGGGTGCTTAAAGAAGGGGTGGAGTTGATGACATGGGGAGAGTGGGGGGTAGAGGGAGGCAGAGTGAGAGGGAGATGGTAGAAAGGAAGAATTAGAGGAAGAGTGGCAGAGTGAAAAGAAGAGAGTGGGGTAAGGAAGGAGAGTTTAGGAATGGAAGGGATAATTAGAGGAAGGTAGAACGGTAGGAAAAGGGTTGGAAAGAAAGGTAACAGAACGAGAGGGAGAAGGAAGGGGCTCGATGGCCAAAGTTGTTGAGCCCATTGCAAGATTCCTGGAATGGGTTCGATAACTTTCTGAAACCTCTGCTGCTTGGTTTGAAAAGGCCAAATAGAAATGCCTCCTACTTCGATGACGGCGGAAAGTAAAATTGAAATATCTGGTCAATAGGCAATTTTAAGTGCAAAATAGCATGCAAATTTTTATTCCCGTTCAATGACCGGGTTTAATATTTAATGGCTGATGCATCTTCTGGACCGGATAGACTAGTTTGAATCCTTGCGAAAACTGGAGAATGACTCTTCCGATCGGCTTTAAATTTTCAACCCTGATATGTTTTCCAGAAAGCAAGGATCCTTTGGTTATTTGGTCGTATAAGCTCTTCTTTGCCAATTTTAATAGTGATACTGATTTCCATTGAATAATTAAAGAGTTCACAAGAAAGATGGCATACTATAGGTTTAGACTGTGTAGGAAATTAGTGAAATTGTTAAAAATTTGGAATTGTTGAACTCTGATGAATTACTCCAGGAACATGAAAGTGTCCCTGGAGTGTCTCCTCTGTTCTGTCCTCAAAAACAGATATAACCCAAGATTCTTGAGACTCAGAATAATATCCCCGGTGGTTTAGCGCTTAGCTTTGACTATAATAATAATAATAATCAAAATAATATGTAGGGGGAGTGCGTGTTCCTGTGTTTACAGACTGATAACTTTCACATGTCATTTAAATTGGAAAAACAATAAAAAAGTGCACGTAGATGATACAGTAATAGAAGCATTGTAAAGTGCAGTAGATGAACTAGTACCAGCAGTAGTTGTAGTATTGACTGTGGAAACTGTAGTAGTATTAATAGTAGTAGTGGTAGCAGGAACAGGAGGAGGAGCAGGAGCAGGAGCAGCAGCAGGAGCAGGAGCAGCAGCAGCAGCAGGAGCAGCAGCAGCAGGAGCAGCAGCAGCAGCAGCAGCAGCAGCAGTAGTAGTAGTAGTAGTAGTAGTAGTAGTAGTAGTAGTAGTTTAGGTAATTAGTATTAATGCAGGTTTCTCAGTACTGTATGGCACTTTTTCCATCTGCATTTTTGATGCTGGCAGTGTAACACGATGCAGTAGAGAACTAGAGAGTCTCATGGCTTCCCATTCTGACCTCAGCTGTCTAGATAGAAACAGCATTATTAAAATAAGACGTATACAAAATCAAGATATTTACTAAACAAGACGTTTCGCCTTTGGTGACTGTATCAACAGGACTGATAGATCCACCTGTGGTGAAACATCTTCATTTAAGGCCTTGATTGTGCATATGTACCTTCTTCCCACTATCCATCGGTATTATCGTACCTGTACTTGTATCGAAGCAACAGTTCTCAGCAGAATGCTGTTTGCTTTTCTTTTTATTCGCTTTCTCTTAAATACTCATTTATTATGTTCACTTAAGGAATATCTGGATGCTAGTTTAGGAATTCTTGCATTTTACAGTCTAACATCTGTTATTGTAGTTCATTTCATTCCCTGAGCCTGGCAAATGTGCTCTAGGGAACAGCAAAACTGGTCCAGCTCTTGGCTAGAGCTTTCACATGGGCAGGAACTTGCACTCTTTAATGTCAATATGTTGGGAGAATATTTTCCAAATCAGACTCAGTCGAAATGCATGGTCGCTGACTGAGTGATGTTACTGAAACTGGGCCCATTTGCAGCTCTTAATAACATCGTACTTGTAAGCCCATCGACACCTCTAACAGATCCAACCAGAGTAGGACGGGATGAAGTGAGTTTACATGCACGAAGCGGTTCAAAAGTTGGACTTTTTTATTCTTTTTTTATTTAACAAAATTAGAAACGCAAAATTAGAAAAGCAAGATATGTTTCCATGTTATACTCCGTCACGCAACATGTGTTGCTTAATGAGGTTATGAAAGCTGAAAGCTGAAAGACTTCAAGAGAGCGATGAGGATATCGTCAAGACGACAGTGTGTTCTGTAGCTACGACATATTCAAAAGTCAGAGATGGGAGGGGGTAAAAGGGCATCAGACAATACAATTTCCAGACTGCCTCGGTTGTAAAATTCACTAAGTGTTTCTTTAAAGTCATTGCAGGTTCAAATTATATTCTCAGAATTTTAACTCATCGTGAAATGCTAGAAGTTTCCATTGATTCTACTGCCAACTGCGTTAGTAACGTCTGGATGTCAAAATACACTTAATAATCGATTTGCAGAAGGCATCTCCTCTTTTGTATAAGTAAATGTTAGAGTTCAGTCTTACGTCTCAGCTTGGTGTTCCATGACGAGGTGAAGTAGAAATTTCATATTAAATAACCAAGCACATTTTTCTATCAATATAAGAGAGAAAAAAGCAGTAGATTCTATCTCTCCTCCTTTACCTCCTTTCATCTACTTCTACTCTTTCTTACTCTGTCTCTCCCCAACTTTTTTTTCCTTTGCTTGAATTCTTTGTCTTCTTTCTCAGCTTTCTTTTCTGCCTCTCCACGTACGTACTCGTTTCATCTCTATCCTGTTATATTTTACCATCCTCATCTTTCTTTTCGAGCCACAGCTGTGACTTGACAATGCTCCACCACAGACCCAAACATCGTCGCGAAGTTACATCTCCTAAGTGAATTATTCCAGTAACTGTATTGTACCTTCATCTTCATCTTTCTTCACTATTATTCCACCTATATTCATCTGCTTCTTTTTTTTCTTCCTCATGCTCCTTCTCATCTTCCTTTTCTCTCCTCCCTCCTGCTTCCCATGAGAAATATACGCTCCAGATGATGTCTGAGATAAGTAAACATGAATATGAATGCCTCCTCGTCCATGCATCTTTAATAAGCATACTTACGTATACTGATCGACTGCCGTAGAGCCCAGCCCTTAACCCTGCCTAGTGCATAAAACTTAATTCGCTTTCTGAATATTTATAAAGTACCATGCCCATGTTTCATTCAATATATATATATATATATATATATATATATATATATATATATATATATATATATATATATATATATATATATATAATGTTAGTACAAACAAACCATCATGGAGAAAAATATATCGGAAGATAAGATTGAGTCTGGTTATCTCAGCTTCGCATTGAAGTATCAGTGTGGGACCCAGATGTACAGTACTGCCTCTTTTCTGTTTATGTGGAACAATGTTTGAAACAGAGTCGATGGCATGAATTTGCTTTATTGTTTTATCTTGGCGTACGGCAAATATGAGAGAGAGAGAGAGAGTGGGAGAGAGACAGGGAGAGAGAAATATGATTTCCTGACTTTGGAATTCTTGATGCAATAATCTCCAAGACAGAAACTACAGTTTACGATTTTCAAAGAAAACATCTCGTACATATTTTAGTTCAACAATTATATGTCCGGTTACTCATTCTGGACTCAAGCCCTTTAGTCTAGTGTGAGTGCTGTCCGCGGGTTGAGGTGCGGACAGCACTCACATTAGACAGTGTAACGGCTTGACGCTTTACGTTTCTGCCTTACCTCAGAGAGAATTGTACCTCCCTGCTATCTATTACTAGCCTTGGAACACTGCATAGCTCCTGACGACGTACAGAGAGTGCGAAAGATCTTGAGCTAAAGATTTCCATCCATCCTCATGTGGCCTATTGTCCATTGTTAAGACTGCCTGTTTGTGATTGTTTTGCAATATATATTCACTGTAATGTCGTCGCCGTTCAAGTAATGATTTTGACACTAAGAACCAATTATTGAGTATGTTGCGTATGCTGTGAGGAACTAAAATATTTTCCATTATCTGGAGTCAATAACAACAGCTGAAGTTGATAAGAACAGCTTGAGCTGCTAAAAGGAGTCGATAATTGCAGCTGGAGCACTTAACAGTAGTCTGTAACAGCAGCTGGAGCTGCTCGGAGACTCGGGAACATCAGCTGGAGAGACTTGCACAGAGACATTTCTTCGTTGCATCGTTTGACTTCATATATCATGTTTCAGTGATCAACTGCTCCCACTGGGAATGGCTATATATTGCAGCATAATGCAAGGGAGTTTTGGTGATGGAGATGTGGTAAACAGACCATACCCCCGGCCGGGATTGAACCCGCGGGTATGGTTTATTTGCAATCGTGTCATTACGATTTCTTGAGTCGTGGTAAACAGAGTTTGATGAGGGAGATGAACTGCATGAGAGAGTGGCTATGATGAAAGTGTTGTATACATAAATACAGGTGAGAAGTTGGTGATGGAATGACGTTGAGTGAGAGAGATGTGAATAATTAAGAACACAACGGCAAACAAGGAATAAAATGTAGCCTGACGAAGAGGTCCTTAGTGGCCCGTCACTTATTGCGAAAACATTCACCTGCTGGAGCTCTCCTAATACTCGAAGTTAAGACTGTGTGACTTCGAGAGCAGCCGCAAAGGGCTGAAAACAGTGCTATATTTAGACATCAGCTAAGTACACCACATTGCTATGCACGTCCGTGATACGAAAACACCGCAAAACAGTTTTCGATTCAGATTGATTAACTTGTCTCTGAAGTTATTCATTCTGATGAGGGAATATCTTGGAGATGTCACTGTTAACGTTCTTATGGAAAAAAGCTCTTCTATGACTATACAACTAAAAAATCCGGAGATAAAGTTCATATAAGTCACCAAGACCAAATTATCATTCGAGAGAAGATTAAGGTGTTTTTTTCTCATTTTAAATTACGTAGCAAACTCCTCCGGAGAAAGGTCAATTACTTTATTGAAAACAAGAATATAATTACTCCTCTCTTAGTATTAAATACATTGAAACTGACACGCTTCAGAATTTATCATTTACGGACAAAATCACAGAAGAAAATATTTTAGTTTCTAAAACAGAAGGATATATGCGAACGTAAAAACTGCAAATTTCATTGTTATTTTCATGCAATAAGCTGTTGATCCATGATTTTTTTTCCTGGTGGATAAAAATTTTCATGCATAATATCCATAGAGTATGACTGTTTTATTCTTCGCACATTAACGAATGTGTGTCTAAGCTAGACTAAATTGGTTTCTCTAATTATATATTTTGTTTTCTTCACCGGAATACTGATGCAAATATTATGTGAAATATTATGTTATTAGCATTCATCCGGCTATCGAGGTCAGGAGAATATAAATTGAAAAGTAACAACCGACAAGGAGCTCTTTTTACATGAAGTCACATGTGTGTGACTTCAGTCACAGGGAAGAAGCTTTTTTTTGTTTTTTTGTCCCGATACTTCTGCCTGCGACGTAGACTAGAGTTATTTCACCATTGTGTCACTCATGGCACACCAGAGATTTCTTTTTGTCGTTTCTCTGCTATAGAGCCAGCAGCTAACTGCTGGTCACACGCCAGCAGTCACTCGCGCTTCAGCATACGATCAAGGAAGCAATTACGACTGCTGTATGAATCTTCTGAATGGGTCGACTCATGATTACGACCGTTGTCAGGAATAAAAAATAGCGGCACCATTCTTCAAAGAATTCCTACACTCTCCCCCCTTCTCGTCCTCTCCTCTTTTACTTGACCTCATCCCCGGCCTACAACTCTCTTCAACTCATCGACCACCTTGACTTTCCATCATCGTTTTCTCCCTCACAACGTGGTTCTCGCTACATATATAACCACACAAGAATTGAACGCGTCAGTCACACGTCCCGAGTGAATAGAGCCGGATCCTTCCACCTCAATTTGCCCAGCTTGACCCTCAGTGACCCGGCTGTAAACATTGGCAGGTAAAGTAGCCCTAGGGGAGGTAGGGAGGGCCACGCCAGCCCTGGCAGGGACCCCTAGAGCTGGCTGAAGGCGCTCTGGGTGGGGATGGGGGCGGATGCATGAAAAACGAGCGGGTGGCAGCGGGGCGGGTGCTGCGTGCGGATATTTATGCTCGGCGGGTAGAGTGCCTCCAATTACCCAGCAGGGTTCGTCTCCCCCCGTCCACCCGCCTATGACTCGCTCGTTACTCTCCCTGATAGATGGACGGCTCCTTCCGCCCTCCCTCTCCCACCCTCCCTCCCAGGAACGTACTTCCCGTCCTCTTCATTTGTCCAGAACTTCGGCTCCCATTCCTTCCTTGCTTCCCTCTCCAGGGAACTTTTTTTTCCACGCACTTTGCTTCCCGGTCCTCGGAGTTTCTTCCCCACACTCTGTCTCCCGGTCCCGGAGATTTCTTCCACACACGTTGCTTCCTAGTCCTGTGATTTTTTTTTCCCTGTCGTTGGGTTTCTTCCCTACACTTTGCTTCTCTGTCTTGGGGGCTCTTTCTTCTTCCTATACTTGTAATCTTGTTTCCTTTTCTCCTTTTTCCTTCCTTTCTTGGAATCCAGACTTTCTTCCAATTGCTGTTAGTCTTCCTTTCTGTCCTGATGTTCTTTCCTTCTCGAGATTTCCTTCCTTCTTTCGGAATTTTTATTTCCTCTTTGGTTTCAAGTGGCCTCTTGATCCGAGAAATGGGAGCTATCT
>NC_091303.1:9102222-9104722 GCF_038502225.1 Cherax quadricarinatus
GTCTGTCTGTCTCTAACTCTCATATATATATATATATATATATATATATATATATATATATATATATATATATATATATATATATAAACACTGATCTCTGGCTGAAGGAGACTCGAACCTACGAACCTTAGGACAAGGTACGCAGTGCTTTACCAATCTACCCACACTGGACCAATACCTTGGCGTGTAGCATGCGCTACACGTTTGATCCAAGGCAGCCAGCTTTCAGGGAGAAGGCTTACAGCTTTTCATCTCATCCCCTGCATGCATCAGCCTTACTAGAGATTTGAACAATGCAAGGAATTCGCGAGAGCATGCGAATTCCTTGCATTGTTCAAATCTCTAGTAAGGCTGATGCATGCAGGGGATGAGATGAAAAGCTGTAAGCCTTCTCCCTGAAAGCTGGCTGCCTTGGATCAAACGTGTAGCGCATGCTACACGCCAAGGTATTGGTCCAGTGTGGGTAGATTGGTAAAGCACTGCGTACCTTGTCCTAAGGTTCGTAGGTTCGAGTCTCCTCCAGCCAGAGATCAGTGTTTGTGTATATTTCGCATGCTCTCGCGAATTCCTTGCATTGTTCAAATCTCTAGTAAGGCTGATGCATGCAGGGGATGAGATGAAAAGCTGTAAGCCTTCTCCCTGAAAGCTGGCTGCCTTGGATCAAACGTGTAGCGCATGCTACACGCCAAGGTATTGGTCCAGTGTGGGTAGATTGGTAAAGCACTGCGTACCTTGTCCTAAGGTTCGTAGGTTCGAGTCTCCTTCAGCCAGAGATCAGTGTTTGTGTATATTTCGCATGCTCTCGCGAATTCCTTGCATATATATATATATATATATATATATATATATATATATATATATATATATATATATATATATATATGTTCCTCAATACTCCATCACTACCACCATCATCACTGCACATTCAACAGTCTGTAACTAAAGTTATATCCGCTTGAGAGATTGAGTGTGCGGAGAGAAGTCATTGCATCCATTGATCCCACCATCAATCCATCCATTTGCGTCCGGTGTGGGTGATCATTCCTCAGCGTACCTGTGGACGGAATCCACAACACATGCTAACCTGCCCACACGCACACACACACACACACACACACACACACACACACACACACACACACACACACAAGCACAAACACCAAAACAAAACGATGGGATCTCTCAGTTTCCTCGCTGTCTAGATAGCACCTAGACCATTAAGGCTGCATACCACCTATACACTAACTCTAAGAAAACATTAATCTTTAAAGGAGTAAGTAATGGAGATTTTCACTGTAAATACCTCTTAGTGTGTAAACATCGAAAAATAGACACCTCTCAGTGTATATGTATGATGTATACTCCTCTCAGTATATACACTGAGATATATTCACCTGATTCTTACTTTAATTTTTTTTAATTTACTGAAAAAATAAAAAAGTCGAGCTGGGAACCGAGCCGACGCATTTGCAATTTTGTCTCTTTCTTAAATAGCAATTTGTCCGTTAAGAATATCGCATTTTTAATAACTATTACTGTCTCCATAAAAAAGTGGGAAGATCTGTGTAGTGTTATATGTCCTATCAATCGAAGGTTGAAAAGCGAAGTTATAGCTGAAGATATTCCTCATTAGATGCAGGAATATGGACGAAGAATTACCATAGATACTTTGACTAATGAGTCGCATTAAGCCAGGTATGGGGCAGAGTGGTGGGAAAACCAGCCAAGATCAACTTCGAACGCTCCACCTAAGAACCGTTTCGAATGCTTCACCTGAAGAGACTTAGACCAGCTTCGAACTGCACCACTTGGCAAGGCACGAGAACACATGGTGTCTTTCATGAAATTCTCAAGATGATACGAGTATATTTTTCTATATATTATACAGGACATATTCGCTTGCTTAACTCAGGGTGGTATGTGTCCCATGAGTCTCGATAGACTGAACTAACTAATTCAGGGAGATAGCATACTGCAGTGGGACTTCCTTGTTTATCCAGAGTTAATCAGCCACACGCTGCTCTAAAAAAAAAAAAAAAACACCCCTGGATTATTATATCTAGGAAGTTTTAGGGTTACAGATTTCGAGTCAAAGCAACTCCTCGCCTCTGGCTCTCTTGTTATACTTTCCAGTTTACTTTTAGGGAAAACAATGAGACCTTTCTAATTTCCAAGCATCCTCTCTATAGAATCCTATTTTCAATTTTGTTTTGTTACAGAATAACGTATGCTCCATGTCAATACTGATTATTATTATTATTATTATTATTGTTGTTGTTTTTCCTGTTGTTACTGGTGCTGCAAGTGCTACTGTTATTTTTGTTGCCGATATTTTTTTGTTATAACTTTGAAAGAATTCTAATTTCGTGTTAATATACTCTGTGATATGCCTGAGTATACCCTCGGGGCAGCATACTGAGTGGTATGTCTGTGTGAGGCAGCAGGCCGAGACGTTATGCTTTACTCATGCTTTACACTGGGGTTATACGCCTCAGGGAAT
>NC_091303.1:9109722-9112222 GCF_038502225.1 Cherax quadricarinatus
GTCAACAGATTTATGGGTGCGGTGGGGGTGTGGGCGGTGGGGGTGTGGGCGGTGGGGGTGGGGGCGGTGGGGGTGTAGGAGGTGGGGGTGTAGGCGGTGGTGGTGTAGGCGGTGGTGGTGTAGGCGGTGAGGGTGTGGGCGGTGGCGGTGTTGACGGTGGGGTTGTGGACGGTGGGATTGTTGACGGTCGGGGTTTGGACGGTGGGGGTGTTATCGGTGGGGGTGATGGGGGGTTGGGGGTGGGTGTTAATGAAGATGCGAGTTGTTTGCAGTAGACAAAGAGAGGCGGCCCTCGGCTGTCCACCTGTCACATCCAGAGACCAATTATTGCTTGTGTACTGCCACCCCAGTGGTCAGAGTACCTGCCACCACCCCAGTGGCCAGAGTACCCGCCACCACCCCCGTGGCAAGAGTACCTGCCATCCCAGTGGCCAGAGTACCTGCCACCACCCCCGTGGCCAGAGTACCTGCCACCACCCCCGTGGCCAGAGTACCTGAAAACCACCCCCTTGGCAAGAGTACCTGCCACCCCAGTGGCCAGAGTACCTGCCACCACCCCAGTGGCCAGAGCACCTGCCACCCCAGTGTCCAGAGTACCTGCCACCACCCCCGTGGCAAGAGTAACTGTCACCCCAGTGGCCAGAGTACCTGCCACCTCAGTGGCCAGAGTACCTGCCACCACCCCAGTGGCCAGAGTACCTGCCACCACCCCGTGACAAGAGTACCTGCCACCCCAGTGTCCAGAGTACCTGCCACCACCCCCGTGGCAAGAGTAACTGTCACCCCAGTGGCCAGAGTACCTGCCACCTCAGTGGCCAGAGTACCTGCCACCACCCCAGTGGCCAGAGTACCTGCCACCACCCCGTGACAAGAGTACCTGCCACCCCAGTGGCCAGAGTACCTGCCACCACCCTCGTGGTCAGAGTACCTGCCACCCCCGTGGCCAGAATACCTGCCACCCCGTTGGCCAGAGTACCTTCCACCACCCCTATCACCAGAGTATCTGCCACCCCTGTGGTCAGGGTACCTACCACCACCCCCGTGGCCAGAGTACCTACCACCACCCCCGTGGCCAGAGTACCTGCCAGCCCCCGTGGCCCGAGTATTTACCATCCCGTGGCCAGAGTACCTGCCACCACCCCCGTGGCCCGAGTATTTACCATCCCGTGGCCAGAGTACCTGCCAGCCCCCATGGCCAGAGTACCTGCCACCACCCCTGTGGCCAGAGTACCTGCCACCCCATGGGCCAAAGTACCAACAATTGTACTCTACACTGAAATTTTCCCCCCTACTACCTGTCCCTACACGCAGATAAAGAGCTCTTGATCCAAGAAACTGCAGCTTCCCCTCTCCTTCGCATGATTTTCTACGACTTTAGTGCTTCCCCTGAAACAAGAAAGGTATCCCAGAAGCCCAGTTTCCGCTACCTCAATGACCCGAGAAAGGAAATTCTGTATCCCATACGGCAGCCCTTCCTTTCCTCTTCCTCTACACACGAAAAAGAAGTAGTGCAGAGTGCGGCATAGGTTTTCTCAATGTATCTTTCTTATAGACCGGGAGACAGTCACTAAGATTACACAAGAAATTGTTGGGGAAAAAATCTATAATATCGCCTCCATCTTCTCCCCTATTAAATTTACTCTTCATCCCATCAACCACCAACTGTCACCACCACCTACCCACCACCCCATCAACCACCAACTGTCACCACCACCTACCCACCACCCCATCAACCACCAACTGTCACCACCACCTACCCACCACCCCATCAACCACCAACTGTCACCACCACCTACCCACCACCCCATCAACCACCAACAGCCACCACCACCTACCCACCACCCCATCAACCACCAACTGCCACCACCACCTACCCACCATCCCATCAACCACCAACTGTCACCACCACCTACCCACCACCCCATCAACTACCAACTGCCACCTACCCACCACCACCTACCCACCACATCAACCACCAATAGCCACAATCACCTACTCACTACCCCATCAACCACCAACAGCCACCACCACCTACCGACCACCCCATCAACCACCAACTGTCACCACCACCTACCCACCACCCCATCAACTATCAACTGCCACCACCACCTACCCACCACCCCATCAACCACCAACTGTCACCACCACCTACCCACCACCACATCAACCACCAATAGCCACAATCACCTACTCACTACCCCATCAACCACCAACAGCCACCACCACCTACCGACCACCCCATCAACCACCAACGGCCATCACTTACCCACCCCCATCAACCACCAACAGCCACAATCACCTACTCACCACCCCATCAACCACCAACAGCCACCATCACCTACCCCTCATCAACTGTTGCAACCCCTGAATGGGTTACAATGTATATGATGTATATTATTATGTATATAATGTATTTTACCTTTTCATATAATTTTATATTGCTTATATTTGCGATAATAGCTAAATCCTAAATATATTGTTTTATATTATTATTTGACTT
>NC_091303.1:9117222-9119722 GCF_038502225.1 Cherax quadricarinatus
CCCTCTCTCACTTTCTCCCCCTTTTTCCCTTCTTTTCCCCTCCTTCTAGGCTCCCCTTCTCTCTCTCCCTATCTCTCACTCTCTCCCCCTTTTTCTTTTTCTCTTTCTCTCTCTCTTTCATTAAAAAAATGGTTGGGACTCGCAGGAATCAGGGATCAGATGACAATGGTACTGGTAGGGAGGAATGGATGGAGGAACAGTGGAAAAGGATAGAGCAAGAATGGGAGAGAAAATTAGAAGAGCTTTCTGAAAAAATGGAGAAAGAGCTCTCTGTGAAATGGGAAAAGAGGTTGGAGAAGGAGACGAAGAATTGGGAGGCACAAGTCGAAACTGCAGTAGCTAGGGTAAAGGTCCTAAAATTTGAGGTAAACAGGCTGAAGCAAGTCTCAGGGGTAGTGACCAGAGAAGACACACCATACGATGACGAGAGGCTGAACAGGAAGGAAGGAGATATGAATTATGCTAAGGTCATATCAGCCTGCAAAGAAGGGCCAGGGAGTGGAAGGGAAGAGCAGATGGGTGCAGATAGAGAGGGAGATAGGTCGAATGCTGAGGCACAACCATGCTACCAAGAGCCACTGGAAAAATCAAGGGAGAAAATGACCACATACAGACAGGAACCAGAGTCACAGAGGAAGAGGCAATGGGAGGAGGAAAGGGCAAAATCAGTGATTATCCATGGGCTTCGGGAGAGAGAGGAAAGGACACACACTGAAAGACGGCAGGAAGAAAGAAAGGAGATTGAGAAAATCATCACGGAAATAGGGGGAGAAGACATGGATGAGATTGTAAATTTTCAAGCTGATTCTCAGGACAGAAACAGTGCAGAACAGGATCCTCCAAGAGAAACCACGGTTGAAAAGTTCGGAAGAGTACAAGAAGGTGTTCCTAGACAGAGACAGAACACAAACAGAGAGAAAGCAGCTGAGGGAGAGGACAAAAAAGCGAAAGGAGCTAGGAAAGGAGACAAGGATGGAACCAGCAGAGGTCAGTCAGAGCAGAACAGAGCAGCAAGGGCAAGCACACACACAACTATCCTCAGAACCACACAACCTATCACACCATCCCAACACACAATACAATCCATACCCACAGCTTCCACCCAACCCCGAACCATAGAATCCCACAGTATGCTACCAGGTCTCCCACCCCCACAGGCCCCCCAAACCACAGTGTTGGAAAGGAAACTGAAGGTATGGTACACAAACGCTGATGGAATAACAAACAAGTGGGAGGAGTGGCACGAAAGAGTCAAAGAGGCATCACCAGACATCATAGCGATCACAGAAACCAAGCTTACAGGTATGATAACAGATGCCATCTTTCCAGCGGGATACCAGATCCTGAGAAAAGACAGAAGGAACAGGGGGGTGTGGAGGAGTGGCATTGCTGATCAAACACCGATGGAATTTTGATGAGCTGGAGAGAGGAGACAGCGGAGAAGAAAGTGATTACATAGCGGGAACGCTTCACTCTGGTGGTCCCAAGGTGATAATTGCAGTGATGTATAACCCACCACAGAACAGCAGGAGGCCAAGGCAAGAGTATGACGAGAGCAATAGAGCGATGGTTGACACACTGGCTGCAGTGGCCAGAAGAGCTCATGCATGCAGGGCAAAGCTCCTGATCATGGGTGACTTTAACCACAAGGAGATCGACTGGGAGAACTTGGAGCCACATGGGGGCCAAGATACATGGAGGGCTAAGATAATGGAGATGGTATTAAAAAACTTCATGTGCCAACACGTAAGGGACACTTCAAGAGAGAGAGGAGAGGGTGAACCAGCAAGACTGGACTTAGTATTCACCTTGAGTAGTGCAGATATTGAGGACATCACATATGAAAGACCCCTTGGGGCCAGCGATCATGTGGTTTTGAGCTTCGAATACACAGTAGAGCTACAAGTGGAGGGGGAAGCAGGAAGGCCAGGACAAATGAAACCAAACTACAGGAAAGGGGACTACACAGGAATGAGGAACTTCCTGAATGAGGTTCAGTGGGACAGAGAACTGGCAGGGAAGCCAGTTAATGAGATGATGGAATATGTAGCAACAATGTGCAAGGAGGCTGAGGAGAGGTTTGTACCCAAGGGTAACAGGAATAATGAAAAAGCCAGGATGAGCCTATGGTTCACCCAAAGATGCAAGGAGGCAAAAACCAAGTGTGCTAGGGAATGGAAGAAATATAGAAGGCAAAGGACCCAGGAGAATAAGGAGAGCAGTCGTAGAGCCAGAAACGAATATGCACAGATAAGAAGGGAGGCCCAACGTCAATATGAAAACGACATAGCAGCAAAAGCCAAATCTGACCCGAAACTGCTGTACAGCCACATCAGGAAGAAAACAACCATTAAGAACCAGGTAATCAGGCTAAGGAAGGAAAGAGGAGAGACAACAAGAAATGACCATGAAGTATGTGAGGAACTCAACAAGAGATTCAAAGAAGTGTTCACAGAGGAGACAGAAGGGGCTCCAGAAAGACGGAGAGGTGGGGTACACC
>NC_091303.1:9124722-9149893 GCF_038502225.1 Cherax quadricarinatus
GTGGTGGTAGTGGTGGTAATGGTGGTGGTCGTGGTGGTAGTGGTGGTGATGGTGGTCGTCGTGGTCGTAGTGGCCGTGGTGGTGATGATGGTGGTGATGATGGTGGTGATGTTGTTATATAACTAACTGTAATAACTTTAAAGGTGGTAGCTACTGTCACTGTGTATGTCGTGATAACAGTGACTATTTTCCCTGCGTCTCCCAGCTTATCTTCCCATAATAACTTCCACAGAGTGAGCCAGACTGACGAATTCGTTTCTTACATCCAGTCATTCGACGCCCTGAGTGGTAGGTCCAGTTAGTTCCATTTTGTTTTATCTTTTAGAGTTATATGAACAGCCTCTACCTCCTGTCTATATTATTTAAGGATTTTCTATAGAAGAAAAAGTTTCTGGTACATTTCTTCATATGAGTCAATGATTGTGTCAGAAAACGCCTTCAAACGCTATGAAAAGTCTAAATACGCAGTAAAAAACGTTTTTACCCTCTAAACAGTAATGTAAAACTTAGAAAAGAAAGTCTTAGTTCTGACTAATTTATGGTTATCACACATTTGGTCTTTTCTATGTTTCTCATCATATATTCATATCTACCTTGTTTGAATCTCTGTATACACTGTAAACTTGGATACTTTTCTTTCCTCTCTTAGATCCCAAATTTTGGTTTTCTTTCCCACTTGTTTCCAGCTCCTGCTGTTCATTCACGCATTCATTTTGATTTCACCCGTTTCACATTTTTTAATTAAATTTTTAGTTCGTCACCCATTTCATTTAAAGTGGTTGTGAATCACCATCACACTAGTTACGTCACCGTTACAATAGTTACCCCACCAGAACACCGGTTACTGCACCATCACACTGGTTACCTCACCACACGGGTTATGTCACCACACTGGCTACCTCAACATCACACTGGCTACCTCACCATCACACTGGCTACCTCACCATCACACTGGCTACCTCACCATCATACCGGTTACTGCACCATCACACTGGTTACTACACCATCACACTGGTTACCTCACCACACTGGTTATTTCACCACACTGGCTACCTCACCATCACACTGGCTACCTCACCATCACACCGGTTACTGCACCATCACACTGGCTACCTCACCATCACACTGGCTACCTCACCATCACACTGGTTACTGCACCATCACACTGGTTACTTCACACGGGTTATGTCACCACACTGGCTACCTCACCATCACACTGCCTACCTCACCACCACACTGGCTACCTCAGCATCACACTGGCTACTCACAACCACACTGGTTACCTCACCACACGGGTTATGTCACCACACTGGCTACCTCAACATCACACTGGCTACCTCACCATCACACTGGCTACCTCACCATCACACTGGCTACCTCATCATCACACCGGTTACTGCACCATCACACTGGTTACTACACCATCACACTGGTTACCTCACCACACGGGTTATGTCACCACACTGGCTACCCCACCATCACACTCGCTACCTCACCATCACACTGGCTACCTCACCATCACACCGGTTACTGCACCATCACACTGGTTACTACACCAACACACTGGTTACTGCACCATCACACTGGTTACTGCACCATCACACTGGTTACTTCACACGCGTTATGTCACCACACTGGCTACCTCACCACCACACTGGTTACCTCACCACACGGGTTATGTCACCATACTGGCTACCTCACCATCACACTGCCTACCTCACCACCACACTGGCTACCTCAGCATCACACTGGCTACTCACAACCACACTGGTTACCTCATCACACGGGTTATGTCACCACACTGGCTACCTCAACATCACACTGGCTACCTCACCATCACACCGGTTACTGCACCATCATACTGGTTACCTCACCACACGGGTTATGTCACCACACTGGCTACCTCCCCATCACACTGGCTACCTCACCATCACACTGGCTACCTCACCATCACACTGGCTACCTCACCATCACACTGGCTACCTCACCGTCACACTAGCCACCTCACCATCACACTGGCTACCTCACCATCACACTGGCTGCCTCACCATCACACTGGCTACCTCACCATAACACTGGCCACCTCACCATCACACTGGCCACCTCACCATCACACTGGCTACCTCACCATCACACTGGCTACCTCACCATCACACTGGCTGCCTCACCATCACACTGGCTACCTCACCATCACACTGGCCACCTCACCATCACACTGGCTACCTCACCATCACACTGGCTACCTCACCATCACACTGGCTGCCTCACCATCACACTGGCTACCTCACCATCACACTGGCCACCTCACCATCACACTGGCCACCTCACCATCACACTGGCCACCTCACCATCACACTGGCCACCTCACCATCACACTGGCCACCTCACCATCACACTGGCTACCTCACCATCACACTGGCTACCTCACCATCACACTGGCTATCTCACCATCACACTGGCCACCTCACCATCACACTGGCCACCTCACCATCACACTGGCTACCTCACCATCACACTGGCTACCTCACCATCACACTGGCTACCTCACCATTACACTGGCCACCTCACCATCACACTGGCCACCTCACCATCACACTGGCTACCTCACCATCACACTGGCTACCTCACCATTACACTGGCCACCTCACCATCACACTGGCCACCTCACCATCACACTGGCCACCTCACCATCACACTGGCTACCTCACCATCACACTGGCTACCTCACCATTACACTGGCCACCTCACCATTACACTGGCCACCTCACCATCACACTGGCCACCTCACCATCACACTGGCCACCTCACCATCACACTGGCCACCTCACCATCACACTGGCTACCTCACCATCACACTGGCTACCTCACCATCACACTGGCTACCTCACCATCACACTGGCTACCTCACCATCACACTAGCCACCTCACCATCACACTGGCTACCTCACCATCACACTGGCTACCTCACCATCACACTGGCTACCTCACCATCACACTGGCTACCTCACCATCACACTAGCCACCTCACCATCACACTGGCTACCTCACCATCACACTGGCTGCCTCACCATCACACTGGCTACCTCACCATCACACTGGCTACCTCACCATCACACTGGCTACCTCACCATCACACTGGCTGCCTCACCATCACACTGGCTACCTCACCATCACACTGGCTACCTCACCATCACACTGGCTACCTCACCATCACACTGGCTACCTCACCATCACACTGGCTACCTCACCATCACACTGGCTACCTCACCATCACACTGGCTGCCTCACCATCACACTGGCTACCTCACCATCACACTGGCTGCCTCACCATCACACTGGCTACCTCACCATCACACTGGCCACCTCACCATCACACTGGCCACCTCACCATCACACTGGCCACCTCACCATCACACTGGCTACCTCACCATCACACTGGCTACCTCACCATCACACTGGCTACCTCACCATCACACTGGCCACCTCACCATCACACTGGCCACCTCACCATCACACTGGTCACCTCACCATCACACTGGCCACCTCACCATCACACTGGCTACCTCACCATCACACTGGCTACCTCACCATTACACTGGCCACCTCACCATCACACTGGCCACCTCACCATCACACTGGCTACCTCACCATCACACTGGCTACCTCACCATTACACTGGCCACCTCACCATCACACTGGCCACCTCACCATCACACTGGCCACCTCACCATCACACTGGCCACCTCACCATCACACTGGCTACCTCACCATCACACTGGCTACCTCACCATCACACTGGCTACCTCACCATCACACTGGCTACCTCACCATTACACTGGCCACCTCACCATCACACTGGCCACCTCACCATCACACTGGCTACCTCACCATCACACTGGCTACCTCACCATTACACTGGCCACCTCACCATCACACTGGCCACCTCACCATCACACTGGCCACCTCACCATCACACTGGCTACCTCACCATCACACTGGCTGCCTCACCATCACACTGGCTACCTCACCATCACACTGGCTGCCTCACCATCACACTGGCTGCCTCACCATCACACTGGCTTCCTCACCATTACACTGGCTACCTCACCATCACACTGGCTGCCTCACCATTACACTGGCCACCTCACCATCACACTGGCCACCTCACCATCACACTGGCCACCTCACCATCACACTGGCTACCTCACCATCACACTGGCTACCTCACCATCACACTGGCTGCCTCACCATCACACTGGCTGCCTCACCATTACACTGGCCACCTCACCATCACACTGGCCACCTCACCATCACACTGGCTGCCTCACCATCACACTAGCCACCTCACCATCACACTGGCTACCTCACCATCACACTAGCCACCTCACCATCACACTGGCTACCTCACCATCACACTGGCTACCTCACCATCACACTGGCTACCTCACCATCACACTGGCTGCCTCACCATCACACTAGCCACCTCACCATCACACTGGCTACCTCACCATCACACTGGCTACCTCACCATCACACTAGCCACTCACCATCACACTGGCTACCTCACCATCACACTAGCCACCTCACCATCACACTGGCTACCTCACCATCACACTGGCTGCCTCACCATCACACTGGCTACCTCACCATCACACTGGCTGCCTCACCATCACACTGGCCACCTCACCATCACACTGGCTACCTCACCATCACACTGGCTGCCTCACCATCACACTGGCCACCTCACCATCACACTGGCTACCTCACCATCACACTGGCTGCCTCACCATCACACTGGCCACCTCACCATCACACTGGCTGCCTCACCATCACACTGGCTACCTCACCATCACACTGGCTACCTCACCATCACACTGGCTGCCTCACCATCACACTGGCTACCTCACCATCACACTGGCTGCCTCACCATCACACTGGCTACCTCACCAGCTCATCATACATGGTGTATGAGAGAACTAGAGGAAGAATGTGTAAGCGATTTTTTATATTAATACGACAACTTCCTTTGGGAATCACCCCTAGGATGTGTACGAGTCCCAGGTCCAGTGTGGGACTCCCAGGACCTGTATGCGACTCTCAGGATCTGCCAGGGACTCCCAGGAGTTGGGTGTTATCCCCGTCAATAACAAATACAGCTACAGAATGTATCTATACAGCCAGGTCTACCAGGTCCCACTGATAGTCTCTAGAGTATTAATTATTAGTATCAAGGCATACATAGAATATACATAGAATTCTTATGTACATGTAAAACGTAATTATGTGATTGCAAACAGAGAAAGCAGCAACAAGGGGAGACAGTTCGCTAATTAAACTCAACACCTATCACAGATTACTCGTAGGGTCATCGAGGTTGCGTGTCGTCTGTTCACCACTAGTCAAGACTAATTCTAGGATATTGATTAACGTTAACTTTCAGCGAATATACACTAGGAGACATCCGTCGGTGTATATATCCTCTGACAAGTGATCAGAGACAGCGAGACAGTCACATACAGCGAGACAGGTAGTTACAGAGAGCGAGACGGGTAGTCACAGAGTGCGAGCCAAAGGGAACATAATCACCTGGGTGTAGTGCGGGTATCTCTGGTCATTACTTAGGCCAAACCACACACGGATTATTTGCTGGATCAATGTTTGACTTTGGTAGGACACGACGAAAGTCCTTTTGCATATCCGCCTCTGTGTCGATGGTTTGTTGGTTAGTTATTGGGGTTTTAAAGCCCCTCGACTACACTAGGGCCATCAAGGCTGTTTGCCACCCGTACATAACCAATCAAGAATACTTTGCCACCTAAAATACTCATTAAATTCTCAGTGTATATACACTGACAGGCATATACTTCTTGCTGCATATAGTGTGTTAGTAGTTGTACCATTTGAGCACAATGATGGGTTTTGAATGGGAGTTGGGGCAGGGAGGTGTGTGTTGAGAGGAAAGAGCGTTTTTGTGCTATGTGAATTATTTTAAGGAGAGTAAGATATGAGGGCTGAAGAAAGGAGAAGGAAGAAATTGTAAGGGGAGGGTTGTCTACGATACTGTCTGTGTTCTGGCAAAAATGATCGTCTAATGATTTTAGGTTAAACATTTATTTTTCCCCCGTTTTTATTTTCTGTTTGATTCTGTCTATGTTATGCTGTGTTGTGTTCTTTTCCTTTCTGTGTCTCACGTGTTTTATATCCATCCTATGTACGTCTACCATGTACCTCACTCTCACTCACCCTGCATTTCTTTTCTTCCTATAATCTTCTTTTTCTCGCTTCCTAATCTCTCTCTCCATTCTGTTTCCCTCTCCCCTTTCTATTTCTATTTTCCTTTCAATGCCTCCTCTGTTTCCTTTTCTTTACCTTCTCTCTCTCTCTCTCTCTCTCACTCACTCTCGCCCTAGCCTCCCTCCATATCACTCGCTGCCTCACACAAACACAAGGCTCTGTGTTAGGCGTCCGAGCCTCCAGAGTCTTACCACCTCCTCCTTGAAGTATTCAGGCGTCAGACTGAGGCAGCCATAAAATGAGAGTTACGAGAGAATAAACTTGAATATAGGGAGGGATGCGGACTCTATGAGAGGAACTCTTGATGCGTCAATGTTCGATGGACTCCTGGATTACGACTCTTATGTTTTGATGAATCCGTTTTGCGTGTCTTTCACCTTTGTTTTTGGTGAGTTTAATTAAAGGTGTGTCTCTCCGGCGATCCTGGATGATAGGGCCGATGGTGAAGTAGTGGGAAGGGATGATGAGGGTAGTAGTGGAGGCGGATGATGTGGTGGTGTTTGGCGATGGTTGGGGAAGAGAGGTGTTGTAGTGGAGGTGATGGTGTTGATATTGCTCTGTTGGTGATGGTGTTTTGGTGATGGTGTTGTAGTGATGTTGTTGTGCTGATGACTGAACTGTGGTGTTGGAGGAAAATGATGATGTAGTGATGTTGGTGTGCTGGTGATGGCGTTGTGCTGATGGAGAGAGAGTTGTGATGGAGGGAAATGGTGGTGATGTGATGTTGGCGATATAATAGTAGTGTTATGGTGGTGTTATTGTAGTTGTAATGGCATTGTGATGGCGGTGATTTTGGTGGTGTTATGATTGCCGTTACAGTGGTGACGAGGTGTTAGTGGTTGTAGTGCTGGCGATGAGAGGAGTGGTTGTGGTTGTGGTGGTGGTGGTGGTTGTGGTGGTGGTGGTGGTGGTGGTGGTTGTGGTGGTTGTGGTGGTGGTGGTGGTGGTTGTGGTGGTTGTGGTGGTGGTGGTGGTGGTTGTGGTGGTAGTGGTGGTGGTGGTGGTGGTGGTGGTGGTTGTGGTGGTTGTGGTGGTGGTGGTGGTGGTGGTGGTGGTGGTGGTGGTTGTGGTGGTGGTGGTGGTGGTGGTGGTGGTGGTGGTGGTGGTTGTGGTGGTGGTGGTGGTGGTAGTGGTGGTTGTGGTGGTGGTGGTGGTGGTGGTTGTGGTGGTGGTGGTGGTGGTGGTGGTGGTGGTGGTGGTGGTTGTGGTGGTGGTTCATCTCTCGGGGATATCTTCATTAACAGTTTACAATCTATATTATGTATACGACGTAAATGAGATGCTAAAAAGGATCGTTCTTATTCATAATGATTCAGTCCAGAGGATCATATTACTATCTTTTCTGGCCAATTTTTTAAGAGATTTGAAGAACTTTTTTACATGATACGACGCTGCGGGTACAATATACATGCAAAGCGAGGCTTGAAGAATTTATTGCTCTATCTGGTAATAAGATTCGATAGTGAAAACAGCCGTAAACATGAAGGAATTTATTGATTTTGAATCCATCTATTTTACAGCATAAGAGGCTTAGAATATGTTAAAGCTCTTTATACTGCTATTGGATTTTACTTCACTGCAACATATCTACTGAAGAGGACCCCAGCAGCGGGTCGAAATATACAGCTCAATTAATTTTCTAAATTTTTGTCTCAGTTTGGGCTATTTTTGAGCACTGACAGGTGCTCATTTTCTTTAGTTATTCACTGAGGGATTTGTTGAAGACCAACGTTACAGAACAAGCTTGCACTGAAACAAGCTCTGTAAAGCTTTATTAAGTCACGACATGATAAAGCTCTACACAGATCGAGGGTTTTTAGTTTTGATTATAATAATAATCTACTGAGATCGAAGCATTATCCCAATAAAAGTTGTGATTGCAACATTCGTGTGTCTTCGGTATTGTCGACAACACATTGAAATCGAGAGGGATGTGTTGATTTTAAATCCTCCCCCCCACCTTCACGGTTTAGCGAGGATTATAACATATTAATCAAAATTAATGCTGGTATTATCTCTGATCTGTGATGATGTGGCAGTGGAGTGACTTTTCTTATGGCTCACTGACACCTAATTGAATTTTCCGAGATGTGGCAGATAAGTCTTTGCGTGCAGAGGGACTAATCATTCACCTGTATAGGAGCAGCCAGCCACGTTTTCCCAAGACCAAAGAAAATGGAGATAAATGGTATAAAATACCGACACGATGGAAAAACAGACACATGTAGTATAATGCAATCCGTATTGACTACGTTTCGCCCACACAGTGGAGCTTATCAAGTCACAAACACGTTACTGTGCTCCTTTTATATAAACTCATGCGCTCGCTGATGAGGTAGATATATTTGTGACCTGATAAAAACCACTGTTTGGGCGAAATGTAGTCAATAAAGGATTGCATTATACTGCATTTGTGACTATTTTTCCACCAACTGAAAGTACCAAGTCACGGTTAATCAGCCAGCCAGATTATATATGAAACGCGGATGGCTAATAAAAGATCAAAATTCTATGTTGGTTTACCTGAAGACGCCATTCGTGGCAAAATATCGCAACACTGCCTGGCCGAACCCTCCCACACCCCATTACCTCTTCCCTAATCCAACTTGCTCTTTCTCTCCAACCTCACATCCACTCCCTCTCATTCGCTCCCATCCCCACACCACCTCTTTCTCACCTGTTCCTCTCAGGCTCTTCCAGCCTCTCCCAGGCTCACGCCATTTTGGGCAAGTCATTATCAAAGCCGAGATAATTCCTAGGATATACCCCACATATTTTAGCTGCTTTGCGAAAGATACGATCTGCCGTTATCGTCAGGTGCATGATGCATAAGTCCTGGGGAAGCGAGAGTACCTGCACTCTCGGTATTCAGGTACTCAGAGGCGTCAAAATAGTGCACTCACAGTGTGATACATTTCATAAGCTATATCAATTGATTTGCGATATTGTGTCGTATTTTACGTTAGATCTAAACCCCTCGTGTGGTGTTCGGAGCAAGGAATGGTGGAGGCTCGCCACTCCATCTGCTAATTGATTTTCGATAATCGTCTCAGTGGCGTATGGGCAGTTCGGGTTGTCTCTTCTGAATGTAATTCAGTTAACTGAGTGTTCACTCTTCGTGTGAACGATTTTCACTTCACTGAAAACGTATATAGGTAAATTTTAAATTTATATAGAAAAGGGTTGCTTAAAAATTCATAGTGATATATAATATTCCAATTAAAGAATGCTATAAGGATAATATTGATAGTGGTTCAATCCCTTTGTTATTATTATTATTATTATTATTATTATTATTATTATCATTATTAGTAATAGTAATAGTTGTAGTAATAATGGTAATAGTTGTGGTAGAAACTGCAGTAGTATTTCAATAATATTAATTTATTAATATTAATAAAATTAATATTATAATTATCATTGTGAGGGAAACGCTAGACCGGTAAGGGACATACAGCATCTGAGGAACAGGAAGTAGTCAAACTTAATCCTCCTCCTCCTCCTTATCATTCTCTTCTCTTCTTCCTTCTCCCGTTCCTCTCTTCTTCCTCCACTTCTTTTTCACCTTTTCTTCCTCCACCTACTCTCCTCTTCCTCCTATTCTTCCTCCTCCTCCTCCTCCTCTTGGTGAGTATCTCCTCCTCGTTCTTCTCTCGGCTCCTCCTCCTGTCACCACGCCATGATTGGCTTCACAGTACACTAAACACTCTGTGATTTATTTGAAGGCTCCGGCCGATCCCGTCTTGTAATTACTGCCTCACTCTCCTTGAGATGCTGGGAAGGGGATGCTGGTAGATGCTGGGAGAGGGATGCTGAGAGATACTTGGAGAGTGATGCTGGGAGAGTGATGCTGGGAGAGTGATGCTGGGAGAGTGATGCTGGGAGAGTGATGCTGGGAAGGGGATGCTGATAAACAAACTGGACTATGACATGCTTCAAGAACCAGAATTCACAACACTGAAGAAACGATTGTAAGATATGCTTCTCTGTATAACATACAGTACATTTATCATTCTCAAAGAGGTGTCCAATGAATGTTGTAAATTATACACAGTGGCATTCCTCAATGTCTCTCTGTGTAATAATATATATATATATATATATATATATATATATATATATATATATATATATATATATATATATATATATATATATATATTGGCAGTTTGGAGAGATTTGTTTATTTTTATACATATATACTTCTAAACTGTTGTATTTCTGGGCACCTCTGCAAAAACAGTGATTATGTGTGAGTGAGGTAAAAGTGTTGAATGATGAAAGTATTTTCTTTTTGGGAATTTTCTTTCTCTTTGGGTAACCCTGCCTCGGTGGGAGACGGCCGACTTGTTAAATATATATATATATATATATATATATATATATATATATATAGTGTGTGTGTGTGTGTGTGTGTGTGTGTGAGTGTGTGTGTGTGTGTGTGTATCAATTCAATATACATTGAAAGCCTCTTTGTATAACATACTTTTAAAATATATTACACAGGGAGGTATTCCTCACACGATGGATCCAAATGGATATGTTGTAACATAGATGATTCTCAGTGGGATATGGTCATAAAATACTAGATACTTAGTGAGGATATGGTCATAAATATGCAAAATATTCATAGGCCTCGACAAGGTGGATATTAATACCATAGGGAGCAGCTTAAGGGAGTAAGTGGTGCAAACAGAACAAATAGTAAGAAAAATGTATAGGTCGGTTGGTTAATTAAGTTTAGAGTCTACCTACTACAAGAGGCCATTTTAAGGCTGCGTGAAACCTGTTCATCACCAGACAAAAATAGGGATTATAATAAACTCTCAGTATATAACCAGAGAGATGCACACCTCACAGCATATATATGGATTGCAGACGTCTGCTAATTTGCCATCACACCCCCAGGCTGAAACATTACCCAACTACCAAAGCATTTATACATACATTATTTCTTTTTGTTAAGACATCGGCTGTTTCCCACCAAGGCAGGGCGGCCCGGAAAAGAAAAATTTTAATCATCATTCACTCCATCACTGTCTTGCCAGGGGCGTGCTTACACTACAGTTATAAAACTGTAACATTAACACCCCTCCTTCAGAGTGCAGACACTGCACTCTCCAGAAATTGTACATCTCCAGGACTCAAGTCCGGCCTGCCGGTTTCCATGAATCCCTTCATCAACGTTACCTTGCTCACACTCCAACAGCACGTCAAGTCCTAAAATCTATTTGTCTGCATTCGTTCCTATCTAACACGCTCATGCATGCTTCCTGGAAGTCCAAGCCCCTCACGCAGAAAACCTCCTTTATCCCCTACCTCCAACTTTTCCTAGGCCGACCTCTACCCTGCCTTCCCTCCACTACAGATTTACACACTCTCGAAGTCATTCTATTTCGTTCCATCCTCTTTACATGTCCGAACCACCTCAACCCCTTCTCAGCCCTCTCGATAATAGTTTTGGTAATCCCGCACCTTCTCCTAATTTCCAAACTACGAATTCTCTGCATTATATTCACACCACACATTGCCCTCAGAAACGACAACTCCATTGTCTCCAGCTTTCTCCTTGTTGCAACATTCACTACCCATGCTTCATACCCATACAAGAGGGTTGGTATAACTATACTCTCATACATTCCCCTCTTTACTTCAATGCACAAAGTTCTTTGTCCACAGACTCCCCTCATCAATTCTGTTATTCACCTCATCTTTCATAGACCCATCTGCTGACACGTCCACTCCTAAATATCTGAATACATTCACCTCCTCCACACTCTCTCCCTCCAACCTGACATCCAATCTTTCGTTACCTTTTTTTTATCCTCATCACCTTTCTCTTTCCTATATTCACTTTCAATTTTCTCCTTTTACATACCCTACCAAACTCATCAACCAACCTCTGCAACTTCTCTTCAGAATCTCCCAAAAGCACAGTGTCATCAGCAAAGAGCAACTGTGACAACTCCCACTTTGTGTTAGATTTTATCTTTTAACCAAAAAACTATTGTCGAGACCCTCGCATTCACTTCTCTTACAACTCCATCTATAAATACACTGAACAACCACGGTGACATCACACATCCTTGTCTAAAGCCTACTTTTAAATGAAAATAATCTCCCTCTCTCCTACATACTCTAACCTGACCCTCACTATCCTCATTAAAACTTTTCACAGCTTTCGGTACCCTACCTCTTATTCCATACATTTGTAGCATCTGCCACATTGCCTCCCTATCCACCCTGTCATACGCCTTTTCCAAATCCAGAAATGCCACAAAATCTTCTTTACCCTTCTCAAGAAATTGTCCACCTATACGTTTCACTGTAAACACTTAGTCTACACACCCCCTACCCTTCCTAAAGTCTCCTTGTTCATCTGCTATCCTACTCTCCGTCTAACTCTTAATTCTTTCAATAAAAACTCTCCCATACACTTTACCAGGTATACTCAACAGACTTATTCACCTATAATTTTTGCATTCGCTTTTGTCCCCTTTGCTTTTATACAAAGGAACTATACATGCTTTCCGTCAGTCCCTAGGTACCTTACCCTCTTCCATATATTTATTAAATAAAAGCACCAACCTCTCCAAAACTATATCCCCACCTGCTTTTAACATTTCTATCTTTATCCCATCAATCCTAGCAGCTTTATCCTCTTTCCTTCTACCCACTGCCTCACGAACTTCCTCCACACTCACAACTCACTCCTCTTCACTCCTCCTTGCCCTATACACGAAATCACAGCTTCTCTATCTTCATCAACATTTAACAATTCCTCAAAATATTATCTCCATCTTCCCGATATCTCTAACTCTCCATTTAATAACTCTCCTCTCCTATTTTTAACAATCAAATCTATTTGTTCTCTACGCTTCCTCAACTTATTAATCGCACTCCAAAACTTTTTCTTATTTTCAACAAAATTTGTTGGTAACAACTCACCCACTCTCATTTGCTCTCCTTTTACATTGCTTCACTACTCTTTTAACCTCTCTTTTTCTCTCCATATATTTCTCATTCCTTGCATCACTTCTTCTTTGTAAAAAAAACTCTCATATGCTAACTTTTTCTCTCTTATCACTCTCTTTCCTGTAACCACAAACTTCTGCTGAACACTAACACTACATTCTTAAACCTACCCCATACATCTTCAGCCTCATTGTCTATGCTCTCACTAGCCCATCTATCCTCCAATAGTTGTTTATACCTTACCCTAACTGCCTCCTCTTTTAGTTTATAAACCTTCGCCTCTCTCTTACTTGCTGCTTCTATTTTCCTTGTATCCCATCTACCTTTCACTCTCACAGCAGCTACAACTAAAAAGCGATCTGATGCATCTGTGGCCCCTCTATAAACGTGTACATCTTAAAATCTACCCAACAGTCTTTTATCTACCAATACGTAGTCCAGCAAACTACTGTCATTACTCCCCGCATCATATCTTGTATACTTATTTATCCTCTTTTTCTTAAAATATGTATTACCTATAGCCAAACCCCTTTCTATACAAAGTTCAATCAAAGGACTCCCATTATCATTTACACCTGGCACCCCAAACTTACCTACCACACCCTCTTTATATGTTTTTCCTCTTTAGCATTTAGGTCCCCTACCTGAGGTGTATAAATGGAAAACAGGAATAAATAAAGGGGATGTAAATAGCGTGCTAAAAATATCTAGCCTAGACAGAACTCGCAGCAATGGCTTAAGTTGGAAAAATTCAGATTCAAGAAGGATATAGAAAGCACTGGAACAAATTCCCGAGTACCGTTATAGAAGCTAAGACATTGTGTAGTTTAAAAAATAGGTTAGATAAATGCATGAGTGGGTGTGGGTGGATGTGAGTTGGATCTGACTAGCTTGTGCTACTAGGTCAGATGCCATGCTCCTTCCTTAAGTGAATGTGCCCTGACCTGACTAGGTTAGGGTGTTGCCTTAAGCCGGTAGGAGATTTGGACCTTCCTTGCCAGTAGTCCTGCTGCAGTAATATATATATATATATATATATATATATATATATATATATATATATATATATATATATATATATATATATATATATATATATAATGTATCTTGCCTATATTCATATTCATATAGTTTATTTGGGCATGATACATTGTTGTACAAGGAATTATGGTAGTTGGGTGTACATGCCAAAAGCCCCTTATATGCAGAGTACTATGGGCAGGCTTAAAATTAACCTAAAATTAACAAGCAATGAAAGGTTCAGTGGTAAAAAATTACCGTAAACAATTTACAATATGAAGTACAATCGAGTATTTTAAAGAATGAAATTTGAACATTTCGATATTGAAGCATTATAGTTGTGCAAATTTGTCGCTAGTGATACAGGGTCTCCGTCTCCTCTAACTCTTCCGAGTATCAGTCGAATGCCTCAGTGGCATCAGTCAACCATATCAGTGGTATCAGTCAACCAAATCACTGGCACCAGTCAACCATCTCAGTGGCACCAGTCAACCATCTCAGTTGAACACCTCATTGGCACTAGCCGTATATGTTATTAGTACCTTCTACTGGGTCACTTACACACTCCTTCCCCTTAGGAAAGAGTAAGAAGTTGGAGGAGAAAGAGGAGGGAGGAGGAATAAGAAAAGGCATAGACGAGAATAAAGGAGAGATAAATAGGAGGCAGTGGAGAGGAAAAAAGAGGGGTATGAAGACTAGGAGAGAAGGGCAAGGGGATAGGATAGGGAAGGGGCACTCACCCCATCAAGATATGCCCCGGTCTCACACCTCGTGAAACTGTCAGTCATGCTCCTTCCTCATCTATCATCTGGAGGCTGATAGAGGCTCGCCTGATGCGACTGAAACTCAGCAGGACTCCTGGGAGTGTTGGAGGAAGGTGGAGGGATACTGGAGGGTGTGTGGGGCTGCTGGTAATGATGGAGGAAGGTGGAGGGTGACTCCTCGGAATGTTGGGGGAAGGTAGTGCTGATGAAGCATGTGTGTACTCACCTATTTGTGGTTGCACGGGCAGAGTCACAGCTCCTGTCCCCGCCTGTTCACTGATTGCTACTGGGTCCTCACTCTCCCTGCTCCTTAAGCTTCATCAAACCTCGTCTTAAAACTATATATGATTCCTGCCTCCACTACGTCACTTTCAAGGCTATTCCACTTCCTGACAACTCTATGCCTAAAGTCCCTTTGACTCACAGGGTTCTTTCAGGTATACAGATGTAAGATTAGGGACAAGATTGGCCCACTTAAGAGTAACTCTGGTCAGATCACTGACAGTGATAAGGATATGTGTGAAATTCTAAATACCTACTTCCTCTCAGTTTTCACCCAGGAAAATACTACCGATATTCCTGAAATAATAGATTATGTAGAACAGGATGATAATAAACTATATACGATTGTGGTAACTAGTGACATGGTCCTCAGACAAATAGAGAAACTAAAACCTAACAAATCCCCATGCCCTGATGAACTGTTTGCAAGGGTGTAAAAAGAATGTAAAGAGGAACTTAGCATACCTTTGGCTAATCTTTTTAACATATCACTACAAACTGGCATAGTGCCTGATAAGTGGAAAATGGCAAATGTAATTCCTATTTACAAGGCAGGTGACAGGTCCTTGGCTTCAGACTATAGACCAATAAGCCTTACCTCCTGTTACAAAAAACGCGATTCTAAAAGCTTAGAGATCTCCAGTGAATACTAGAAAGGACTGCCCTTCTAGCATCCAGCCTGTTACTGGGTTTTCGTAACAAGTAGTCAGTATCCTTGTCCAATTATCCATTAAATTCAGTACGAATTATTAGTGCTTTAGGATTACAACTGGTAGGCTACTAACTAGAGAAATTAAAATTTAATAAATTTATTAAGTAGTAAGTTGTCTAGAGGTATATTATCAAATTAAATTAATTACAGCAATCAAAATAAAATCAATCTCTCGAGTTCAATATTATTGTGCTGAAAGCACATATCACATTTATAATTCTTAAGTACCGTCAGGTACATTAACATTTAATAAGATATTACAAATATGTACAAGTGTGTGTATGCGTGTAAGTGCTCTTAAGTAGTTAGCTATGTCTCAAGACTCGAATAAGACTTAAACAAGTGACTGACAAAGTCCTCAAATAAACTAACTTCTTGACCGACTGGCAACCCGAACAGTCTGCTTGAACAACAAAGAATGCTAAGCCCAATAGCAATGCAATATCAAGTGACTGCGACACCGAATCAGGAACTGGGAAATAATATAACGACACTAAGTAGGGACCATCAGCAGATCCTCCACAAAAGTTACAAAACTCCCATAATACTGAATCTATGTTCAGCATAGGAAAAACTGTGACTGTGACAATACACAGGAACCAGTACAAAATTAGGTCAGAAGCTATAGCTCGGGACCTGAGATGTTCAGTGTCAATGTGACACACAACCTCAGTACAACGTCGAAAATCACTAAGTCTTTACAATGTTCTGTGAACAAAGTTCTACAGAACTAACAAGAATAATGAGACAGACAATCTGTCCAACCAGCAAGCGAGTCTACAGCAGACTGAATACTTCACGAGAGGTGAGGACACTCCTCCCCCTCGATCACGTGATAGCTACGTGGACAACTGCAGCTCAGAAGCCGGCAGTATAACGAGCAACAAGCGATAATTACAGTAGTTTGACAATCAAGACTAACTGAGCACATATTATGTACATCCTAACAACATAAGCTAAATAACAATATAACAGTCAAATAATAATATAAAGTCATACATTTACGATTTAGCTATTATCGCAAATATAAGCAATATAAAATTAAATGAAAAGGTAATATACATTATATATATACATAATAATCATTGTAACCCATTCAGGAGTTGCAACACCTCCATAGTGGGAAAATTTATGGAATCAATAATTGCCGAAGCAATTCGTAGCCATCTTGACAGACACAGATTGATTAATAAATCTCAACACGGTTTTACAAAGGGGCGTTCCTGTCCTACGAATTTACTAACTTTTTTCACAAAGGTGTTAGAGGAGGTAGATCATGGTAATGAATATGACATTGCGTGTATGGACTTCAGTAAGGCTCTCGATAGAGTTCCACACCAGAGGCTATTGAGGAAACTTAAGGCACACGGAATAGGAGGAGAAATTTTTTCCTGGGTAGAGCCATGGCTGACAAATAGACAGCAGAGAGTTTGCATAAATGGGGAGAAATCAGAATGGGGGCACGTCACAAGCTGTGTTCCTCAGGGGTCAGTATTGGGCCCGTTGTTGTTCACAATTTACATAAACGACATAGATGAGGGAATAAATAGCGACATAAGCAAATTTGCTGATGACACCAAAATAGGCCATCCAATTCATTCTAATGAGGACACTAAAGCACTCCAGGATGATTTGAATAGACTGATGCAATGGTCGGAGAAGTGGCAGATGCATTTTAATACTGACAAATGCAAAGTTCTAAATGTTGGACAGTTAAATAACCATGCGACATATAAACTAAATAATGTAGATCTTAATACTACTGATTGCGAAAAGAATTTGGGAGTTCTGGTTAGCAGTAATCTAAAATCAAGACAACAGTGCATTAGTGTTCGCAATAAAGCTAACAGAATTCTTGGCTTCATAACTAGAAGTATAAACAATAGAAGTCCTCAGGTTGTTCTTCAACTCTGTATATCCTTGGTTAGGCCTCATTTAGACTATGCTGCTCAGTTCTGGTCACCGTATTACAGAATGGATATAAATGCTCTGGAAAACGTACAAAGGAGGATGACAAAGATGATCCCATGTATCAGAAATCTTCCCTATGAGGATAGACTGAGGGCCCTGAAACTGCACTCTCTCGAAAGGCGTAGAATTAGGGGAGATATGATCGAGGTGTATAAATGGAAAACAGGAATAAATAAAGGGGATGTAAATAGCGTGCTGAAAATTTCCAGCCAAGACAGGACTCGCAGCAATGATTTCAAGTTGGAAAAATTCATATTCAGGAAGGATATAGGAAAACACTGGTTTGGTAATAGAGTTGTGGATGAGTGGAACAAATTCCCGAGTACGTTGTGTAGTTTTAAAAATAGGTTAGATAAATACATGAGTGGGTGTGGGTGGGTGTGAGTTGGACCTGACTAGCTTGTGCAGTGCTCCATCCTTGAGTTTAGGTGACCAGACTGGGTGGGTCATTGGGCTAATCCGGGGGGGATTCATTGGTCTTATCCGGGGGGGGGGGACATGGACCTGCTCCGCATGGGTCAGTAGGCCTGTTGCAGTGTTCCTTCTTTCTTATGTTCTTATGTTCATAGGAGTCTTCAACTTCCAATTGTGACCCCTTGTTTCTGTGTCCCATCTCTGGAACATCCTGTTTTTGTTCATCTTGTCAATTCCTCGCAGTATTTTATATGTCGTTATCATGTCTCCTCTGACCCTCCTGTCCTCCAGTGTCGTCAGGCCGTGTGCGTACTCACCCAATTGTACTCGTCTGATTGTGGTTGCAGGGGTCGATTCATAGCTCCTGGCCCCGCCTCTTCACTAGTCGCTACTAGGTGTGTATGTGTGCGTGTTGTCTCTTAGAGGGCAGGAGGGTGTGTAGAGCTCCCGTGTGTGTCGTGTGATGGGATTAGATTTTAGATTTTGGCACCGAAGTGCTTAGTTTATTGTGCACCCCATATCCATCATGTGGACGGTAGCGCAAGAGTATATGGATACACAAAAGTCCTAGGAACTAGGCCCCAAAAGGGTTAACAGGATGACATACAATCAGTAATGATGATAGAGTCAAGCCCAGTGTCATAAGTTAGCTCTAGCGGCATTAGGATGGCAAACAATTCGGTTTGCAGTGTAGACGCCCAGTTGTTAATTCTTATGCTTAACTCAACGAAGTTCCTATTGTTCTTAACTAGGGAGGTGGTAACAAGAACAGATGAAGCCCTGCCAGTAGACTCCTTATTAGATCTCTCAGTGTATATAACTTGTGATAAATTATTACTACCAGTTAGACGAGAAATTTCTTCCTGAGCAGTTGTTTTTACAAGTGATTTAAGGAAGGGATTACTAGTAATGAGCTTCTTGGGAGGGACTTGCAGGTATGTGATATTAAATGAACACATCTTCCATGGAGAAGTGAAACGCTCTTGTTGCCTACAGTGATAAAGTTCGTGCAAGCTATGAAACTTAATATTATTTCATGTTTTCACAACCCATTTAGATCCATGTGTATTTACTTCTAGACATTTAGTAAAATTCATATTGAAAGTGTATGGTTCATTTCTTGACATTCTAATACCAAGTACAGTGTTAATCTTAATAATCCTGTCATTAATACCGGAAACACAAAGCTCCTTCCTCATACTAAGAACCTTTGTAGATTCAGGACAGCGAAGAATAATTCTGAGGGCTTCACTTTGCATTAACTCCAAGGGTCAGAGAGAATTTTCCCTAGTTAATATCAACATGGACGCGGGATAATCAAGAACCTAATACAAGCTATGTGAGCACCGCTGGAACAGGATTCTTCCCAGAAGAAAATTGATGTGATGAGATCAAGGTATAGCTTAAGTTGTAGATGGCTAGAAATATTGAAAATTCGAATTCCAAAGATCAACGAGTCTGTAAGAATTTTAAAATAAAAGTAAGTTTTTTAGACATAATTCTCAGGGAGTTGGGAAATATATGTGATCGAAAGTGCTTAAAAACAAAATGGATTATTGTGAGGAGACAGTTAAATAAGAGTATGATAATGCTATTTTAAAGAATATATATATTTTATAGGTTAATACAACGATTATTTTACATTTCATCCCTGTAACCTTCACTCCGACTTCCACCATCTCACTGCACTTATGTTCAGTGATCTATCAGCTGAACCACATTATGATCGATTCTCTATCTGTACCGTGAGGTCGTATATTCAAAAGCACAAACCTCCATTGTTCAACCGAGGCACCTCGAGAATATATTCGTCGATATGATCCTGTAATAACTTGAGACGAGACAGACACGACTGATATCAAACTAAACTGATCAAGGACTCCACCATTCAGATACACAGGTCTCTAAAGTCTTAATGTTGTGAAGGCTTCACTTCAGGGACAACTTTCCAAAGCCTTCGTCTTTCAGACGACCATCAATTTCCAGAAGCCTCACCTTCTGAAAACTGAAGAATCCTTCATGAATTTCACACTAGCTATCAAGAGTGTCAACTTCTCCATTTGATCAATCCTTCACTCTTAATCAAAAGGATTTATCAGACAGACGATATTCCAAAAACATTTCAGAATTTTCACAGGTTTATTGCAGCTTCAAGACATTTTATTTATAGAGGCTAGAATTTTAAATTTCCAACATTATCGGTGTTGCAATCCCAGACATTTCGTGCCATCGAGAGTTTTACAGTTTCCCACTTTTCTCTTGTTCCTAACTTTTCAACGTAAAGTGGGAATTTCTCCTACTTGAACATATCTGGAAATCTCCTTTAGAAAAGCATCAACATTTTTGAGGTCAGCTTTTCCAATGTATCAAACCTACAAGGAATTTTTTTTCTGAGATCTTCAACACTCCTAACTCAAACATTTTTAGGAACTTTTCCTTGAAAAATTCTGAAAGTCTTCCAGATGTTCAACGACGTTGATTATCGACAAACTTTTGTTTTTTGAACACCTTATTCTTAATTAATTTCCAAGATTCTTACCAACAGGACATTAACACCTTTTGATTCTCCAGCATCAACATCCGGATCTCCATCATGTAAAAACCTCTTAATGTCTTCCGATTCTAGAACAACTTCCAATACAATATTCCGAAAAAACACCTTTCAGAAGCTCAGCTTTACGAGGGCTGCAAGAATCTGTCAGTCATGGTGATATGGGGGCCCCCCGTCAAGTGTGATCACTGAGGCCAGTCAGAGTCCTGATCAACACTTGCTGATGCATTGGTGAGCTGATAAGAGGGCTGGAGGAAAACAGAGGTATCCTTGGGGTTTTGCAACAGAATACTTAAGACAGGGTATTCATGAAGCAGAGTATACTTGCAGCAAGGTATGTTCTTGAAACAGAGTATATATGTGAGACGGTATGTAAGGCAGAGGTATGGTAGTAATGCATGTGCACTCGCCTACATATATGTACTCTCCTATTGGTTGTAGGGGTCGAGTTACCATTCCTGGCCCCATCTCTTCGCTGGTCGCTACTTTGAGAGCCTTATCGTACGTCTACTTAGTGCTATTTGTGGATCCTGTCTCTACCACTTCACTCTCCAAGTTGTTCCACTTCCTGGCCAGTCTAAGGCTGAAGAAATACCTCCTAACATCCATATGACTCATCTGAGTTTTCAACTTCCAGTTGTGCTCTCATGTTCCTGTTGTTTCCCATCTTTCAAATAATCTGTCCCTATTCACCCTGTCAGTTCCTTTCAGTATTTTACACGCTGTTATCATATCTCCTAGTCTAAACACATTACACGTCTCTGTGTGATCAACCAATTCATACGTATCTTGACGTACACACACGTCAGTCCTTTCAATGTGAGCAACTAAACCAAACCTATCATGACGCTCTCACTTCAGACGTCCCGATGTACGCAAGCACAATATACGTATCTCGACGTCCACAAATTCATAGTTATTATCAGTTGGATGATCGTCCAACCTCCGGCCGAGAGATGGCTCTGTCATCGCGTCGCGGGCCAGTAGGGAGATTAATGGTGATTCCTGATTATTGTGCGGGGGAGGGCATGGTAAGCAGGCAGGGGGCGCAGGGTTATAATGTTGATACCAACAAGTGAAACCTGCTCAAATTTTACCGTAAATTTGTAGATTTATATACACATACATGCCTAAAATCATACATAAACTCTTACAGATGATGTATTGTTGCCAAAAATTTTATTTAGGCCTGTCATCAACAGCACCGAGGCATTATACTTCATACTTTTTCAGTTATCAATGATCTTTCACTCAATTACAGTCCAGTTGGAATGTTATATAACAGATAATTTCACACACGCGGCTGTGAGCTGTCACTTTTCACTTCTCTGGCTTTTATGTTTGTATATTCTCTGCACTCTTTTTACCCCCTTCCCTCTCTCTCTCTCTCTTAATATATATATATATATATATATATATATATATATATATATATATATAAACGACGTATATATCATAGTCAAGAATACGAATACAGTCAGCTAAAGTGGATATTAATCAGTAGTGAACGCGTCGCTCGACACAGGAATCGCTACATGTTCACACATCCGTTACCTTGAATGATAATGTCAATTGTAAACAGTCAGTATAAGTCAGACTTTACCATTATAAGAGCGTCCTGTTAATTCAGTCAATGTTGTGATATTATAATCGCTCCTCGCTCCATATTCAGTCTATTGTTATTTAATTTTCAGCCCAAAACTGCAGAAAATAATCATTGTATTGATTGGAAGGCTCTGTTGATATTATTATTGCGCACTCTGGAGTGAAGGTGGGAAGTACAGTGTCTGCACTCTGAAGGATGAGTGAAGGTGGGAAGTACAGTGTCTGCACTCTGAAGGATGAGTGAAGGTGGGAAGTACAGTGTCTGCACTCTGAAGGATGAGTGAAGGTGGGAAGTACAGTGACTTCACTCTGAAGGATGAGTGAAGGTGGGAAGTACAGTGACTTCACTCTGAAGGATGAGTGAAGGTGGGAAGTACAGTGTCTGCACTCTGAAGGATGAGTGAAGGTGGGAAGTACAGTGACTTCACTCTGAAGGATGAGTGAAGGTGGGAAGTACAGTGACTTCACTCTGAAGGATGAGTGAAGGTGGGAAGTACAGTGCCTGCACTCTGAAGGATGAGTGAAGGTGGGAAGTACAGTGTCTGCACTCTGAAGGATGAGTGAAGGTGGGAAGTACAGTGCCTGCACTCTGAAGGATGAGTGAAGGTGGGAAGTACAGTGTCTGCACTCTGAAGGATGAGTGAAGGTGGGAAGTACAGTGCCTGCACTCTGAAGGATGAGTGAAGGTGGGAAGTACAGTGTCTGCACTCTGAAGGATGAGTGAAGGTGGGAAGTACAGTGTCTGCACTCTGAAGGATGAGTGAAGGTGGGAAGTACAGTGTCTGCACTCTGAAGGATGAGTGAAGGTGGGAAGTACAGTGTCTGCACTCTGAAGGATGAGTGAAGGTGGGGTACAGTGTACAGTGTCTGCACTCTGAAGGATGAGTGAAGGTGGGAAGTACAGTGTACAGTGCCTGCACTCTGAAGGATGAGTGAAGGTGGGAAGTACAGTGCCTGCACTCTGAAGGATGAGTGAAGGTGGGAAGTACAGTGCCTGCACTCTGAAGAATGAGAGAAGGTGGGAAGATGCACTCTGAAGGATGAGTGAAGGTGGGAAGTACAGTGACTTCACTCTGAAGGATGAGTGAAGGTGGGAAGTACAGTGACTTCACTCTGAAGGATGAGTGAAGGTGGGAAGTACAGTGATTTCACTCTGAAGGATGAGTGAAGGTGGGAAGTACAGTGTCTGCACTCTGAAGGATGAGTGAAGGTGGGAAGTACAGTGACTTCACTCTGAAGGATGAGTGAAGGTGGGAAGTACAGTGACTTCACTCTGAAGGATGAGTGAAGGTGGGAAGTACAGTGTCTGCACTCTGAAGGATGAGTGAAGGTGGGAAGTACAGTGTCTGCACTCTGAAGGATGAGTGAAGGTGGGAAGTACAGTGTCTGCACTCTGAAGGATGAGTGAAGGTGGGAAGTACAGTGACTTCACTCTGAAGGATGAGTGAAGGTGGGAAGTACAGTGACTTCACTCTGAAGGATGAGTGAAGGTGGGAAGTACAGTGACTTCACTCTGAAGGATGAGTGAAGGTGGGAAGTACAGTGACTTCACTCTGAAGGATGAGTGAAGGTGGGAAGTTCAGCGACTGCACTCTGAAGGATGAGTGAAGGTGGGAAGTACAGTGACTTCACTCTGAAGGATGAGTGAAGGTGGGAAGTACAGTGTCTGCACTCTGAAGGATGAGTGAAGGTGGGAAGTACAGTGATTGCACTCTGAAGGATGAGTGAAGGTGGGAAGTACAGTGACTTCACTCTGAAGGATGAGTGAAGGTGGGAAGTACAGTGACTTCACTCTGAAGGATGAGTGAAGGTGGGAAGTACAGTGACTTCACTCTGAAGGATGAGTGAAGGTGGGAAGTACAGTGACTTCACTCTGAAGGATGAGTGAAGGTGGGAAGTACAGTGACTTCACTCTGAAGGATGAGTGAAGGTGGGAAGTACAGTGTCTGCACTCTGAAGGATGAGTGAAGGTGGGAAGTACAGTGTCTGCACTCTGAAGGATGAGTGAAGGTGGGAAGTACAGTGACTGCACTCTGAAGGATGAGTGAAGGTGGGAAGTACAGTGTCTGCACTCTGAAGGATGAGTGAAGGTGGGAAGTACAGTGTCTGCACTCTGAAGGATGAGTGAAGGTGGGAAGTACAGTGACTTCACTCTGAAGGATGAGTGAAGGTGGGAAGTACAGTGACTTCACTCTGAAGGATGAGTGAAGGTGGGAAGTACAGTGTCTGCACTCTGAAGGATGAGTGAAGGTGGGAAGTACAGTGACTTCACTCTGAAGGATGAGTGAAGGTGGGAAGTACAGTGTCTGCACTCTGAAGGATGAGTGAAGGTGGGAAGTACAGTGTCTGCACTCTGAAGGATGAGTGAAGGTGGGAAGTACAGTGTCTGCACTCTGAAGGATGAGTGAAGGTGGGAAGTACAGTGTCTGCACTCTGAAGGATGAGTGAAGGTGGGAAGTACAGTGTCTGCACTCTGAAGGATGAGTGAAGGTGGGAAGTACAGTGTCTGCACTCTGAAGGATGAGTGAAGGTGGGAAGTACAGTGTCTGCACTCTGAAGGATGAGTGAAGGTGGGAAGTACAG
>NC_091303.1:9149993-9217493 GCF_038502225.1 Cherax quadricarinatus
GTCCTTGGAGGCAAAGAGGGGACTGTATGAGAGTATAGTTTTACTAACGCTCTTATATGGGTGTGAAGCATGGGTGATGAATGTTGCAGCAAGGAGAAGCCTGGAGGCAGTGGAGATGTCATGTCTGAGAGCAATGTGTGGTGTGAATATAATGCAGAGAATTCGTAGTTTGGAAGTTAGGAGGAGGTGCGGGATTACCAAAACTGTTGTCCAGAGGGCTGAGGAAGGGTTGTTGAGGTGGTTCGGACATGTAGAGAGAATGGAGCGAAACAGAGTGACTTCAAGAGTGTATCAGTCTGTAGTGGAAAGAAGGCGTGGTAGGGGTCGGCCTAGGAAAGGTTGGAGGGAGGGGGTAAAGGAGGTTTTGTGTGCGAGGGGCTTGGACTTCCAGCAGGCATGCGTGAGCGTGTTTGATAGGAGTGAATGGAGACAAATGGTTTTTAATACTTTACGTGCTGTTGGTGTGTGAGCAAAGTAACATTTATGAAGGGGTTCAGAGAAACCGGCAGGCCGGACTTGAGTCCTGGAGATGGGAAGTACAGTGCTTGTACTCTGAAGGAGGGGTGTTAATGTTGCAGTTTAAAAACTGTAGTGTAAAGCACCCTTCTGGCAAGACAGTGATGGAGTGAATGATGGTGAATGCTTTTATTTTTCGGGCCACCCTGCCTTGGTGGGAATCGGCCAGTGTGATAATAAAAAATAAAAAATAATATATATATATATATATATATATATATATATATATATATATATATATATATAATATATATATATATATAATATATATATATATATTTATATATATATATATATATATATATATATATATATATATTAGTCGTGCCGAATAGGTAAAACTGGTCAATTAGTAAGAACTCATTTAAAATTAAGTCCTAAGATTTTCTCTTATACGTATAAAGATGTATTTTTTAATTTATGGCAATGTAAAGATTAATTTTGTTCCAAAAGAACCTTAGAAAACTTACCTAACCTTATTATAACAAGCACAATTTAATTTAGTCTGATCCAACTAAATGTATTTTAGATAAGTTTACAGTAATTTAATAATAAACAAACACAATGAAATATGTTTTTTCGTTAGGTTCAGAATGATTTTTGCTGAATTATTGCATACACAAATTTTCCCTTGCCTTATTCGGCAAAATAGTATAAGTGTCCAGACCGAACGTTTTTAAGTCTCCAGGTGATTACGTTTCCACTTGTCGAAATTATTAAACAAACAGGTTTCCAGGAAATAAGTGTAGATTGTCTCTCGTCTCATCAAAACTAAGCCAGTGTTTTCCTTTGTGCAGTTTATCTTAGGATGATACAGTAATGTACTTTAACGTCTCAATAACATCTATGTACCCTCAACACCCTTTAAAAATTAGTAATGAAGCCAAAAAGCTGAATGTAACTTCGTTAATTTTAATCGTTGGTCAAACCAAAAGTAACTTTTGGGTTTATTTTGGATTCTGTAGGTCTCAGTTTACCTTTTTTATGGAAGAAACTAGGAAGATTGAAAATATTTTCTGTGATAATTTCTGAATGCCTTATCAGATCGGCTTCAGCCCTAGTACCTGAGAAATATATTACACAGATAACTGACACATAGCAGAGAAAAGCATACCGAGATACACCCAGAAGTTATGATTATTATTAATAATGGTAGTAGTAATGATGTTAGTGTTAGTAGTAGTAGCAGTAATTGTAGTGTTAGAAGTTGTAGCAATAGTATTAGTTTTAGTAGTACTATTAGTAGTAATAGTGGTAACAGTAGTAGCAGTAATTGTAGTGTTAGATGTTGTAGCAATAGTAGAAGTTTTAGTAGTACTATTAGTAGTAATAGTGGTAACAGTAGTAGCAGTAATAGTAGCTGATTGACAATATTACTGATACAGCAAAATAATATGAAAATAATCAATAAATTCAGCGCAATCTATATTACAAAAATAATAAAATGCAGTGATGAAATAAAAACATGAAGACATGAAAGCAGTAGTAGGAGTAGTAGGAATAGTAGTAGGAGGAGGATGAGGAGGAAATAGAGGAGGGGAAGGATGAGAGGGAGAAAAGAAAAAAGAAAATGTAGGACGAAGAGTAAGAGGGAGAAAAGGAAGGCGTAGAAAAAAAAAGTAGAATTAGAAAAAGAAGAACAACAACAAAGACAAGGAAATAAAAAGAAAGACGAGGAAGAGATGAGAACCAGCGATACAACATTTAACTAACTACCCATCAACTCATTCGCCATACGAAAACTATAAATTGAGAGGATCCAATAAATTGTGTGGTGGGCTAACTACCTCCCTAGTCCACTGACAGAACAAGCCAGAGCGTCATTACCACAGTCATCAGCGAGCTTTATGTGGTATATCCTCACACGTTATACTCTTGGCCAAGTGAGGGCCAGGCGAGGGAGGGAGAGAGAGAGAGAGAGAGAGAGAGAGAGAGAGAGAGAGAGAGAGAGAGAGAGAGAGAGAGAGAGAGAGAGAGAGAGAGAGAGAGAGAGAGAGAGAGGCTATGTGGTTATACAAAGGAAACAATGAGAGTATCGATGGGAAAGATAGAGGAAGAAAGTTGTGAAACTGTGCTCGAAAAAAGATACGAGGATTGAGAGAGGGAGAGAGAAAGAGAGTTGATAAGACAACAAATAGAAACAAGACGAGAATTCACAGATAGGAAAATTCATTATTATTATTATTATTATTATTATTATTATTATTATTAATGGGAAGGCGCTAAACCCATACACGCCATACAGAACATGGAGAATTTGACATATTCAGGCGTGATCCAAGAAAAAAATAGGGCAGCTCCAGTTCCTTGTAACATGCTGAAAGCTTCTCCCCAGCATCAACACTCTCCCTCTCGCTGGGATGCGCATCAACGGTACTTGATCCATCTTGCTTGTCTCCACTCGACGGTGGAATTGTAGGGAATGCGAAGATCTCTCAAGAGAATGGTGACTATTATGTGGTAAAATAATATTGCTGGACTTAAGGGGAATGATAGGCAGAGAGGAAGAGGCAGGTAGGAAGGAGGGAGGGGGAGAAGAAAGGCGTTGAGGAAAAACGGGGTGGATACCATGGCGTGATGTGAAGAATCTTCTCTAAACTTTATCCTTGGTTAAAAGGTGGTGATGGTGAGGATGGTGGTAGTATAGTGGTAGTGAGGATGGTTGTAGTATAGTGATAATGAGGATGGTGTTAGTATGGTGGCTTGTGTCTCCTGCCTGTGGAATGCCTCTAACAATACATCTGTAAGACTTAATTAACGATGGAGCTACATTTTCCTGATGGCCCGGGTACATGGGACACTCGTCTCCAAGCTGAGTGTTGTATGTTATGATGCTGCATGCACCTAATGAGGCATGTATGTTGCACTGTTAGATTGGGTATATTAGACTTGTCTATAATATATATATATATATATATATATATATATATATATATATATATATATATATATATATATATGAATATATATATATATGTCGTGCCGAATATGTAAAACTGGTCAATTAGCAAGAACTCATTTAAAATTAAGTCCTTCCTAAAATTTTCTCTTATACGTTTAAAGATACATTTTTTCCATTAATATTAATGTAAAAATTTTTAATTTTGCACCAAAAGAATCTTAGAAAACTTACCTAACCTTATTACAACAAGAACAATTTATTTTAGCCTAACCCAACTATATATATTTTAGATTTGTTTACAATAATTTAATACTAAACAAACACAGTGAAATATATTTTTTTCGTTAGGTTCAGAATGATTTTGGCGAAATTATTGCATACACAAATTTTCGCTTGTCCTATATGGCAAGATGAGCGTTGCTATTTAAGCCAAGATCGCAAGTTCTGCCTATTCGGCACGACATATATATATCGATTTTTAATAACGATTAAAAATCTGCTTACATCGTCAATTGAGCATCTCAACTAAGATAATTTAGTAGGTATGATTTATAGCAGATTTAAATTATCTTGGTTTACAAATAACAATTTTTAAATGGTTTTAAAATTATGCCTTATTGTAATATATTTTAGATTATGATGATGGATGAAGAAACATCAGAAACATCAGTAAAGAAACTGGATATCCGTTAAAGATGGTGTCAATTGTAGCCTTGGTTCTGCTTCATGTGTGTGTGTGTGTGTGTGTGTGTGTGTGTGTGTGTGTGTGTACTCACCTAATTGTGGTTGCAGGGGTCGAGACTCAGCTCCTGGTGTGTGTGTGTGTGTGTGTGTGTGTGTGTTCATCAAGGAACTAGCTCTCCAAATAAATGCAGACAGTAATACATTTCATATTTGGTAAACCTGAGATATCTTCTCGGAAGTTATATTCGCTGAACTAAGTTTTAGGCAATAAATAATATATCCTTTATCAGATGGGTGTCAGCTTAGTCGTAGCATATTTTGATCACAGACAATATACTCGAGTTCATAACCGGACGAAAAGAAAAGAATCAGCATTCGATTCTCTGCAGGTTGTAAATGTTATGGCGATACCGACAAACTGTGGACAAGAGCACTTGTGTTAACCCAGCAGTAAATGGGTACCTGGGTGTTGGAGGACTCTTTTGCGTCACATTGTGGGGTAATCGATGCTCGCACCAAGTCCTTGACAAAGCTCCACACTGACAGAAACGATGTCTCGATAAAAACGTTTTCTGCTACGTGTTTTTCCTACAGTATTATCTGCAGTGCACTATTTAGATTCAAGTCACTTTCATATTGCACCAGTTTGCTTATATTGGTCCTCGAGGCTTGAGAACAGCACGCAAGGACGCATAATCTGCAAGGCATTACATAAGAAAGCATACAATTACTGACTAACGAAGGAGTAATTTACATAACTGTGCAACACTTTATTCATATATGCGAGATTTACAAGTAAAAATGTGTCCTGTGATTATATTCCAATAAACTATAGCCCTTAACGAAGAATTCGTGGAACGAACTATCCTGCAAAATCCTTCTTTATTTGCGGGTGACTTAACAGGTGTACGTCGGCTGATCCATTCGCATGTGCCTGACCAAAGTTACTCTAAATGAAAATACACAAATGAAATGTTTTATAATTAGTGCGTGACAGTTGCCTGAAACGCCCGAAAACACGTGGGCAACGGAGGTCGAAAGATTATATTCAAGCTCACTGCTTTCCTGAAATATTGTCCAGTAAACGCCCTTTCTCGTTGCCTTTGTGTATGCATGCATAGAAAATTTACCACCGGGGAGAGGGAGGAAAGGGCAGAGCACTTAAAAATTATTGGCTTTCGTGAAGAACAGCGAGTCGAGCGACCTCTTAACATTTCTTTTTATGGGATAGAAGCATAAGGCATCATGGATCGAGGCCAGAAGGTGTGAGGCAAGACGCTGTCGTGGGTAGTGTGAAACTTAAGAATCTTGACGTAGCTCTTCGTTATGATAGAAAGGAGCAGGATATGTTTGAGTAGGATGTGAAGGTTTATGGGAGTAGGATGTGTAGGTGTGTGTAGGACATATGGGAGTAAGATAGGGAGGGGGGGTGATGCATGGAAGGTGTGACGGAGAGAGTTGAGAAGAGGAGGAAGGAAATTGTAAGAGAAAAACAAGACAAAGGTTGGCTGTCACGGATGAGAAAATGAGGAAAGGGTATGTGTAACTATAGGAGATGGAAGAGTAGGAAGAGAACATGAAGTGTTAGATGGTGGGGCTTGGTAACGTAGGTCACACTAGTAGTAATGTGCTCTCCAAGAACTATCGTCTCTCGCGTCGTTTCATTCACTTCGCTAAATAATTATCGTTTGGATTCTCTCTTTTCTATTTTTCTCGGTCTTTTATAACTTTTCGTTGACCTAATATACCTAAAGTTACATCCAATTTTACTCGAGTAAATTGTTTTTTCTTAAAGGACTTTGTTATAGAGAGACACTGTGGAAGTTATGTACTTCCCACAGGACACGAAAGTATTCCCTTGTTCTTTAAGCGTTGTCATGCAAATTCTCGAAGAATACAAGCGCTTGTTATACAACCACGCAGATTCCTGTAGAATACATGCGCTTATTATACAACTATGCAAATTTCCGTAGAATGCGGGTGCATGTTATACATTGCATCTTAACTTCTTTTTCCACCAACTGAAGATTTCGGCATGTAATAATGATACAAAAACAAGGCCAAAATATATATTGGAAAAAAAAATCACAACGGGTAGCGTCCTTTACGTTGGTATCTGGGATATGATCGTCGCCGGGATAGATGGGGGAAAAAAAGCATTAATTACAACAATAGAGTATAATGACTCGCTTTTTTTTGTATGCATGATTTATGGCTAAATTGGTTGCAAATGTGTGGGGCGATGCGTGTTTCCGGTCAGTCTCTTATAACGAGCTCTTCCCTCCCATTTATTTAATTACGTATGATTATGTGTTTTGCTCTTTTTTGCGACTTGCATCCTCTCACTGCTGTTTGTGCTCTCTCTGTTGGCACATGATCCCAGTCCTTGATTTATGCGAGTCTTCTTTCCCCCGCAACGACTGATCTGTGCTGGAGAATTATGGAAAAAAAAGAGAGGGGAATTAGGACCGGTATAAGAGACTGGCCAGGTAAAAAAAACAAGGTTTTCATGCTAGTCAGAAATATTGAATTGTGGGAAAAAAAGGGAAGAAACTTGAAAAATTAAACAGTAGGTAAGAGCCAGGAAAAAGTGAACTAAATATTACAGACAAAATACAAAAAGAAAATAAATTTACTGTAGTTGAGGAAAAGTGTGAAGTATTAATAACAGAAGGTTTAAAACACGATGTCATAAATATAAATAATTGGAAATTTCAGATAGATGAGATGGATTATTATTATTATTATTATTATAATCAAGGGGGAAGCGCTAAACCCGGAAGATTATACAGCGCCTGGGGGGGGGGAATTGTGGAAGGCATTCAGGCTTAATTCGGGGAACTGGAGCACAGATCCAATTCCCTAAATCAAGAGCCCCTCACCAACATCAAGGAACCTTCCTTGAGGGGAGATGAGATGGAGGATTTTGCAATATCTAGACTAGAGGAAATAATGAAGTTGCTTCTGGATACCGACCAGAAGAAACGAAAAGACCAGATGGAATATAACAGCGGGTTTTAAAATAATATACAGAAGCGTTACCATACTATTCACTTTTTTTTTCTTTTTTTTTTTTAGGATTTCGCTAGTACAGAGTTAAAATAACGGGAAGACCCTTTAAATTATAAGTTAGTTTTCTGACAGGTGTTTTTAAAATTTTGGAAAACGGTAATACTTTGTAAATAGTTCTGTGTCCAGTCTGCAAATTCACGTTCATATACGAAATCAGAGTCAAGGAAATTGTACAAGATTAATAGATGGGCCTACTGTATTTATCTAATCTTTTAGAAAACTTTTGATTGAGATCCCCATGAAAGATTAATTTGGAAACTTCTCTCTCTCTCTCTCACACACACACATACACACACACATACACACACACACACACACACACACACACACACACACACACACACAAGTCCACTAAGAGTCACTTTTTTCATTAATGCTGTGCTGGAAGCCCTATTTTCTGAGGATAATTAGGTGAATGGAGGCATGCGAAAAGCCGAGGGGGACAATGATAGAGCGATAGGAAGGGAAGGAAGTAAGAAGGGAAGAAAGGAGGGAAGAGATGGAGGGGTAATAAAAGAAGTAACAAATAGGAGAAAATGAGATAACCAAAAAGGAATCACGGTACACTAATAAAGAAAGAATCCGAGAGAGATGGATATAGATAGATAGATAGATAGATAGAAGATAGAGAGAGAGAGAGAGAGAGAGAGAGAGAGAGAGAGAGAGAGAGAGAGAGAGAGAGAGAGAGAGAGAGAGAGAGAGAGAGAGAGAGAGAGAGAGAGAGAATACTACCTAATATCACGCTGAGAACAAATCAACTGGACACGCGTTGAAGATTTCCCCCTACAGGAGAGACTAACCCGTAAAATTGTGTGTAATTTGTGTATTTTACCGACTCGTGTGCTGCTCAACATTTCCAGTGCCTATTTACCAAGGATTTATATCTTGAAATTTGCCTTCAACTGGAGTAAATCCTCGTTGATTACTGTCGCAAGTGATGAAAATCTTTCTCCTTTATTTGATAAAAGGAGATAACATTAACTTTCACGACACTGCCAAAAAGTACATGGGAAATAGGACGGATAATCGTACTATTTTTCCTGGTAATCATTCTGAAAATCAGATTACATTGTCGCAAGGTGAAAATTTTGTCTTTAAGCTAACAGATACACGGATGATACAGCTGTATAAGCTAACAGATACATGGATGATACAGCCGTATAAGCTAACAGATACATGGATGATACAGCCGTATCACAAGCACAGTATATCGGAACACGGTCGCTCAATCAATGAGTACAAGATTAGGATCATTATTAATAGCACGAAGATACTTAGGGGTATAATGCGGAGGTTTTTACGCGGCAGGTGAGGGCTGTTGTAACGCAGATTCGCCGATAAGGCTTTGACGGCATCGTAGATGCAGGTGATAAGGCGGAAGTGTGAGTAAAGCGGAAGGTCAGAGTGATAGCTGGGACAGGAAGAGCTAGGTGTTATAAGTGACACCAGATAGGAGTAAGGAAAGAAATGAACAGATGGAAGAGGAGTAGGAAGAGGAGTAGGGGCAAAAGGAAGAGTACATAGAATTACATGTATATAGTATAGACGGATAGTAGAGGACTAGAAAATGCGGTGCATTTTCTAGGTATATGAGATGAGGGTAGAACAGCAGAAGGCCGAAGAGGAGGAGAGGTAGAGGGAAGGGAGAGAGAGAGAAAAGAAAAGATGGTAGAGGAGAAGGAGGTGGTAGTTAAGAACGAGGAAGAGGAGGAATGGAACATGTAAAAATAAAGCAAAATCTTATGAAATCAATGATAATTTTGAAAGGCTGACACCTACAATACACATATACATTGGTAATGAAGTGGCATCTCACAGAGAGAGAGAGAGAGAGAGAGAGAGAGAGAGAGAGAGAGAGAGAGAGAGGGAGGGAGGTGTAGAGTGAGGTAGAGGTAGAACAAGGGATCTGGGGGGGGGAGGGGTAAAAGAGGTAGAGATAAAGTGACCGGTCCAGGAGTGTTCTGCGACGCTACATAACCCGGGATTATCAAGGTTCCGACATAATGGAAATGTGACTTGACGCACCGGACGCCACCATTTACCCATTTATCCGGCCCGCTTACCCGAATTATCCCCTTATCCAACTCAATTACCCTCTTTATCCGTTTATCCGCCTTGCTGCAAACGCGTCCGCCGGCTCCGGATGTACACTATTGAAAACACTCACGGGAGGAAAGAGAATCATGGTATTATTTCCAGCTTGTGTACAAGAGGACGCGGAATCCTTAGGCTTTGTTCGTGGGATTTCTCTCTTGCTTAATTTCTTGGATTTCCGAGGTTACTTACACAGTTAAGTGGTGGAGGGGTGAAGGGAAAGGAAGGGAGGGGAAAGGAAAGGAATGGAGGGAAAAGAGAAGGACGACGGAAGCGAAGGAAAGGATGGAGAAAAAAGACGTGAGTAGATGTGGCGGCAGAAAGAAGATAGGAGATGGTGAAGCGAGGAGAAGAGGCAATATGAGAGAGGGAGAATACGGGAGGTGCAAGATGTGGTAAGAAGAGACTGGGGTAGTGGTGAGAGTGATAGAAATATGGGAGCATAGAGAAAAGAAAAGAGGTAGTGCAAGGAGAGAGGAGTAAAATAATAAATGCAAGAGTTAAAAGTGCTAAACGGAGAGGAAAGGAATAAGAAAAAAATGTAAACAGGAATGCATGGATGAAAAGAGAAGAAATAGGGAGAGAAAAAGAGAAAAACAGTGAGAAAAAGGAAAGAGCGAAGGAAAAAGAGAAGAGAAAATGAAAGGAGAGAAGAAATAAAAAATAAGATGAAAGTATAGGACAGAGAGAGAGAGAGAGAGAGAGAGAGAGAGAGAGAGAGAGAGAGAGAGAGAGAGAGAGCAGAAATCAGCAACTACAGACCAGTGTCACTCCTGTCAATCACTGGTAAGATCCTTGAGACAATAATCTCAAGACAAATGACAGAGTTTTTTGATTACCACTCACTACTTTGTGATCGTCAATATGGCTGCTGATCTGTTGTTAAACCTCTCCACTAAGTGGCACCAGTCACTGGATGAATCCAAAGTCAGCTGTGTGGTAGCACTGGACATTGCTGGCACTTTCGACCGGGTGTGGCACCAGGGCCTCTTAGCAAAACTTCAAGCACTGGGAATTGCAGGCTCTATGCTATGTCTCCTCAGTGATTACCATCATGGTAGATCTCTAAGTGTAGTTCTCAATGGAACGGAATCAGCAAGACATCCTATTGGGGCAAGTGTTCCACAAGGAAGCGTGCTGGCACCATTGTTATGGAATGTCTACTTCAACGACCTTCTTCATCTCATTCCAGAATCACATGCATATGCAGACGACTGTACACTGACTTTCACTTATCCAAGAGAAGAAATGCCAGCTGCTCTAAGCTACATCAATCACCAGCTAAGAGCTATATCCTCTTGGGGAAATAGATGGCAAGTAACATTTGCACCTGAGAAAACGCAAATGATGATCGTCTCTGGGCACCATGATGGCAATGCTGGTGCAGTAGTAAGGATGAATGGGAGGGTGTTGGTACCTGGAGAAGTTGATATCCTTGGGGTGAAATTTGACTCCAAACTAACCATGAAGAACCATGTAAATCTTGCAAACAAGGCAGCCAGGAAGCTTACAGCACTTCGCCGTATCTCGCATCTGCTTGACAGTAGGGGTTGCAAGATTCTGTACGAGGCACAAGTACGCTCACACCTTGAGTATGCTCCACTTTCTTGGTTTGCCTGCCCCTCTCCTCATATATACGACTGCTTGACAGAGTAGAGAACAGAGCAAAACGTCTCATCTCTCGCCTGGACCCATCCTGGATAGATCTGTCATTTCAGCAGAGCCTTCAACACAAGAGGGATGTGGGTGGCCTTACTGTTATGTACAAGGCCAATATTGTCAAAGTACCACACTTGGATCCACTTCGAGGACAGCGTGAAACAAGCTTTTATGCCACAAGACGGGCAGAAAGCAGCAACTTCACTCTGGTTGTACCCTTCTCCAGAACATCACTCCATCTGAGATCATATATACCCAGGATGACTCGAGTATGGAACACATTCGTACAGCATAATGATGTCAACGAGATAAAGTCAATTGATCAAATGAAAATGCTGGCCCACAGATGGTTCCAACTTCATCCTGTTCCCTACTTGTATGCCTCATAACAATAAAAATGCTTTCAAATGAGCTGATGTAGGTAACAGCTCTTAGCTTGCCAATAAAGTTAGGAATCCTTAACCTGTAAATAGCTTGTCAATAAAGCTAGGGATCCTTAACCTTGTCAAACCCTGTGTAAAAAAAAAAGAAAAAAAAAGCGAGTTCCTCTGGCTTCTCAGAGAGTTACCTCTCACTAGTGTCAAGACGTGTTAGGTCGGGGTTTCAAAGGGTCGTGAAGATTTATGCGTTTACGACGATGATATCCTGGGCTGTTATTACTGTGTTGCCGCACAGAGACGTCTGGGAGCCCCTCCGCCACCACAGCCTTATTAGTGTCCACCTGGCAACCCAAAGGTGCACCTCCAGTGTTGTGATGTTCTGGCATACTGCGTAAAGCTACTCAAAGTAATTGCTTCACTGTTCTTTTTCGGAAGTTCGTTCTACCTACAGTGTTTTCCACATATTTTCTAAATTGGAGCTTGCCTTGATAATGTATTTGTATCACCTGTATATCCCGTTTATTTGTCTGTCTTCAGTGTGTACACTTCACCCATATTTTTCCCCTGATTCTAAGTCTATTCTGAATTATAGACAACTTTTCATCGATACACAGAGTAGTAGTATAACCATGAGATATATACTAATAATTTATAAGAAGCCAGTTAGCATATTCACTATATTTCGAACGTCTGCTGAAATCATTAAGAAACTGTCTGTTGCCTTTCTCAGAATGTATTAGTCAAGCAGGTTTTGCAATGCTAGCGACCATTTGTCGCTATCATATCGGTTATTAATACAGAATGCGAACAGTAAATGGCCCCATCTCGACCCCTGTGGAACGCCACGTGTCATGGGGTCTCTCTTCTCATTTTTCTCCTTTAACGAAACTCTGGCTTTCGATCCATATGGAAAATACTCATCCAGTACTGTGTGCTGTAATTCTCTTCAGTAGACTCCTGTATGAAACTACATCATCATCCTCACTGAAGTCACTGTAAACAACTATATACTCTCATGGTCCACAGCCTGAAATACTTTACTGAGTCAGTAAATTCGTTAGTTAATAAAGACCCTTATGAAATCCTATTAAAGCTTTTTGAACATATTATGTCCGCTATTACGACTTTAATAATTAGCTCATTGCTTGGGGTCAGGCTGATAGAGCGGTAATTGGATGCTATGAACATATAGGATACAGCTGACATTATTTCTTTTTAGTTTTACAAGTATGCTGCAGCCTAGCTGTTCTTCTGCGATACATACTTTTTTCATAATTCATTTTTTTTAATTTTCCATTTTATTTCACTTGTTTCTACACTGATGTCATTTTGTTTAAAATACCTCTTGACGTTTTTATACCTCAGAAATCCTACATACGTCAGTAACACATATTCCTACATTTTTTAGTATCTGGTAATCCTACACTCTCACTGAACTAATCCATTGTATACCAAGTTATGGATAATTTGTTTAGATTTTTATTATTCTCTGTCTCTTTATGTATAATTTCGCTTATCCTTATTAGTTGTGGAGTTTGTCGTCCGACGATGAGCTTGATGCTGGTTTTCCACGGTGCTCTTGGTTGCTTATTCTTCCCTTCCATCACTGTTTCTCTCCCTCATCCTCTAAATCTCTTCATCTTCACTTGACCCTCTGATCCTTCCCTCTTCTTTGCCGCCACCCCCCATTCTCTCTCTCTCTCTCTCTTAACATTCGCCTTTCTTGCCTTCTTTGCCCTACATAAGAGGAAAATCCCAGCTACAGCACGGTCAGTTGCACTCCAGAGGAGGCCGCCTCTCTCCCCCAACTTCCTGGTCCTCCATCACCCTCTTCATCCCACTTAAGATCTCAGTCCGGAGAGATGGCATCTCCCAAGTAATAGTAACTCCAGCTCTGCTGGAACAAAACCTCCGAAGCTTTCGTAGCTGATGAACCCTCCCTAGAACACTTGACGATTTCCCCATCGCCCTGCTGAAGTCCCCCAGATCAGGTTGAAAGATAGCACTGAAATCTGTCCTCTGTGATGGAATGCGATGGGGGAACTTTGTTAGCTTAAACTGTGTTACCATCATATGGAATAGGGTAACAGCACACTGCTGATGTATCCAATTTTACTGTAGTATGTATGCATGTATGTACTCACCTATGCTCATCTATTTGTCCTTGCAAGGGTCGATTCATATATGTATGCATGTATCTATGTATCTAATTTTCTAGCTCATCCGATATCTTTGGACGTGCCTTTTCCAGTATTGCTTTCCTTTCAGCATCTGTTTTCTCAGTCGTCACGTTTATCACAGTGTATTTTCGAAGAATTCTCTTCCTATTTTTCAGCTTTCTACGCCGACTCTCTTCTTCTGTTTCTCTTTTACTCCTCAAATTCTTTAACCTCGCACTTAGGACAGAGGATCGAGCCTTCAAAAGCTCTTACACTGACTGACCCAAGAGGGTTTAGTGCTTAATGTACTCTGCCAACCCTTTACCTTCCTTGCACATTGTCTTCTTTCTCCTTGCATATCCTCCACCTCTCATTTCTTATTTATTTGCTAGTTCTCCTTCACTTCGCATATTTTCTTCTCCCTACTCTGCCGTTGCCTAACATAGTCGTTGTAATTCTACAGTTATTGCAGAAATTCAGTAACTGGAAAAGAATGACGCATAGGAACAGGTATATAAGAGAGGGAATAAAAAAAGATGGGAGAACAGGAGGAGGAGGAAAAGGATTAATAGGAAGAAAAGAAAAAGGAAAGGAGTCGAGGTGGGAGATGTATCCACCCCATCTGAGGACACGTGCGCCCCATTCCCTCACCCCATCCTCCCTGACACCATTTAAACACCAATGTTTAGAGGGTTGATTTACCCCTAGCGAGGCGCTAGAGGTGGAGGGTGGAGGTGGAGTTGGTGGGTGGAGGTGGATGGTAAAGGTGGAGGTGGAGAGTGGAAGCGACCGCCACTCCAGTACTGGATCCATTTGAGGCTGCCTCACCCACTCTTCAAGACGACATAGCCACACCAGAGTGTTACAATCAATTTCCGATGTAGATGAAAACGTTCCTCTCGTGCTCTCTTATGTAGAAGAGAAAATCTCGAATTAAACAGCACGTATCTGAAGATGATGAAAGGTACTTATTTACTGCTGAGAGGAGCAACAGATTTGAGAAGAGTTTTCAGTCTTACCCAGATTTGCAACCGAACCCAGGCTCTTTCAGATGTGTCTGCTGATCTAGCCACATAGCCACAGGTAAGTAGGATGGTTGGTATATGTAGGGTATGGATGTGTGTGTGTGTGTGTGTGTGTGTAGAGAGAGAGAGAGAGAAGACGGGAAGGAGGAAAAGACATGAGGAGGAAAGGACAGACACAAGAACTAGAAGAGGTTGGTCTTAAAATCGCAGCGTCCGTACCTCTAGGCGGCCAATTACATCCATTGGACGGGCCAATTTGGCTTATTTTCTCCTCATTTATTCACTTTACATTCGTGCTGGGCCAATTAGAAGGCCGGTCTTTGCTCGTTCCCGCCTTGATTAATAGAAACCTTAATGACTCTCTAATGTGGTGAAGTTTGGGGGTACGGTGGCAGGCATGGGCGTGCCCCTTGCCAAGTTATTCTCCAGCTCTGGCAGTTTATATATCCAAGCAAATCTAGTGATTTGCCTCATAGGAAATGTAACGCTCCTGAGCGCTCTAAATGCGGCTGCTCTCTTTAATGAAAAAATTCGTGGTTCATCGGTGTAAAATGGAAAGTAATAGATAGATTTTATTATTATTATTTTTTTATTATCACACTGGCCGATTCCCACCAAAGCAGGGTGGCCCGAAAAAGAAAAACTTTCACCATCATTCACTCCATCACTGTCTTGCCAGAAGGGTGCTTTACACTACAGTTTTTAAACTGCAACATTAACACCCTTCCTTCAGAGTGCAGGCACTGTACTTCCCATCTCCAGGACTCAAGTCCGTATTCCATAACTTCGTCCCTCGTGCTTCAGCGCACGCCAGTAACAGTGCAGAGTACAGCATAAACTCATAACGCAGTAAAATATGAGTGTTGAAGATTTAAAGGGAATCAGAAGAAGCATTCACAAGTCATCAGATCTTTCAGGGGTACCAGAGACAGATCAGTATCCAAAAATACACAAGCACATTAAGCTCGAAGTGGCTCGGACGTGGCGCTATTAAGTAATCAGTATGGAAGGGTTAATGCTAGTCAGATTTGACACTCACAAATTATCGCATGAAAAATAGTATTTCCAGTTTTTACAATCTCTTCCAACAGAAGCAAATGGCCATCACAGGAAAAAAAATTAATCCAGCTTTTAAGACAGTAAGTTTTATGTAAGATTAGTGTACATAGCACAAAGTTTCAGCAGTGATCGTGAGGGAACAGATGTCAGAGGAATCTAAAAGAACATTAAGTTAACTTAACCTACGATGGGCAAATAAAGTAAAAAACTGACTTATTTCTAATCAGAAGAGAAATTCTCCAAATATTTCACAGAAACCAATTTGATTAACAAAACTGGCACATGATAACTTACACAACCTAACATGAAGAAAATTTCCTTTGAGGAAAACACATCAGCACTAAAAGATTAAAGTTGACCAGAAGATGCATTTTCCAGTTATTGAAAAATATCCGTCAGAATGTGTGTCTAGACAGACTTAACTCACGAAACGATCCATCCAATCCACTGAAGATCCACTGAAGATTGATATAGCTCATAATTGTTATATTTTAATTGGAGAAATATGCTCAACCCTTAGGGATTATATGGCACCTGTTTAGTGGGAGACATTCAGATTCAGTTCAGGCAAGGGGATGTTAAGTCCAGTTCCTTGGATCAAGAGTCCCTCGGCAACATCGAGGCAAAATAATACATTGAGGTAAAAATATTACTACACCTTTTAAATATTAAAAGTGGTGTTTTTTTTTTTTTTTGTTCATCTGGTCGATACTAAAATACTGTTTGCTTTGGCATGTCCCTGTGCATAGGCCTCTAGCATGCCATTGTGCATAGGCCTCTAGCATGCCATTGTGCATAGGCCTCTAGCATGCCACTATGCATTGGCCTTTCGCATGCCACTGTGTATAGGCCTTGCACACGCCACTGTGCAAGAGACTTCCGGAAGACCTTAAAGAAAATCCTTGCACAGAGCTGTAGGCATAAAAATTAAGGAAAAAATAGCGATTTATATTCTCACTCAGTTTTTAACTGTCTAAACATTTACTCTTTCCTCGCAAAAAAAAAAAAAAAAAAGACACAGCCAACCAAAAATAAAAAAGTTACTTAACATCTGTATCATCTGTATCATCTGTATCATCTGTAACATCTGTATCATCTGTATCATCTGTAACATCTGTATCATCTGTATCATCTGTAACATCTGTATCATCTGTAACATCTGTATCTCCCTGAATGCCTCTTCCTCTTATCATGGCAGACCCCGACTCGTTCCAGCAATTTATAACAGCCTCCCAAACGGATTAAGAAATTCTAATAACTACACGATGAGAGGAGATTCTTGCGCGGCCGACTCGCTAAAAGGTGCCACTCCGACAAAAATTCAGCCGTCGATGGAAGCCTCTCTCAGTTTATAGCTCAATTAATAGTCAGGTGATCGGTGGTGGTTATAAATTATTCCATTGTTGGAGGTGCGAGTTTGGCAGAGGAGGGGAGGGGGGGGGGGAGAAGGGAAGTCGGAGGCCGGCTCAAATTGCCCGCAATAAACGCGATAGAAACAACATCACTTCTTTGTTGTGGGAGACGCATCTAAAACCTTCAGTCAAATGATGGGTGTAAAATGGTTGTGTATCTCCCGCTTCCCGCTGTTTTTTTTTTTTCACGCTGAATACCTGTTTTTTGTTGTAGACGTATATTCATACTAAGTATTGCTCTTTGACATGTAGTTTGAAGTTATGTCGGAATAAAATGTTGATTTAATCTCTCGGTTATTGAAATTTTGTTCCTTTTGATATTGAGTCAGTAAGGCTGTAAAGTGCTTCATATCTCCTAGTGCTGCACCTGGGTTTTATTCATCTATTGGTCAGTTTTGTTAACGATTAGTATACTGGTAGTGAAGCAATGGTAGTGGTGTAGGGGTTAATATACTGGTAGTGGTGCACAGGTCAGTGGCTTGATTGTGCGGGTTAGTGGCTCGATTGTGCGGGTCAGTGGCTTGATTGTGCGGGTCAGTGGCTTGATTGTGCGGGTCAGTGGCTTGATTGTGCGGGTTAGTGGCTTGATTGTGCGGGTTAGTGGCTTGATTGTGCGGGTTAGTGGCTTGATTGTGCGGGTTAGTGGCTTGATTGTGCGGGTCAGTGGCTTGATTGTGCGGGTCAGTGGGTTGATTGTGCGGGTCAGTGGGTTGATTGTGCGGGTTAGTAGCTTGATTGTGCGGGTTAGTGGCTTGATTGTGCGGGTCAGTGGCTTGATTGTGCGGGTTAGTGGCTTGATTGTGCGGGTTAGTGGCTTGATTGTGCGGGTTAGTGGCTTGATTGTACGGGTTAGTGGCTTGATTGTGCGGGTCAGTGGCTTGATTGTGCGGGTTAGTGGCTTGATTGTGCGGGTTAGTGGCTTGATTGTGCGGGTTAGTGGCTTGATTGTGCGGGTTAGTGGCTTGATTGTGCTGGTCAGTGGCTTGATTGTGCGGGTTAGTGGCTTGATTGTGCGGGTTAGTGACTTGATTGTGCGGGTCAGTGGCTTGATTGTGCGGGTCAGTGGCTTGATTGTGCGGGTCAGTGGCTTGATTGTGCGGGTCAGTGGCTTGATTGTGCAGGTCAGTGGCTTGATTGTGAGGGTCAGTGGCTTGATTGTGCGGGTCAGTGGCTTGATTGTGCGGGTCAGTAGGTTGATTGTGCGAGTCAGTGGCTTGATTGTGCGGGTCAGTAGGTTGATTGTGCGGGTCAGTGGCTTGATTGTGGGGTCAGTGGCTTGATTGTGCGGGTCAGTGGCTTGATTGTGCGGGTCAGTGGCTTGATTGTGCGGGTCAGTAGGTTGATTGTACGGGTCAGTGGCTTGATTATGCAGAGACGTGTTATTTAGCTTCATATTGTTTACTCTGTAAATGTGGCAACGAACTTCGTCTCAAGGTTTATGGGAAACTTAGCAACCATCATGATCAGTATTTTAATGGTATACGCAACTGAAAATCTGATGAATCAGATATGTACAACATTTCCTATCTATATATAGAATACTGCTGTACATTAACATCTTCATTCAAGGCAGGTGAAACTGCAGATCTAGAGTGTACAGAGTACCTTTACTGCACAAATAAGTTCCATCAAACACCTTAACTACTGGGAGCGCCTGGAAGCACTTGACTTGTACTCACTGGAACGCAGGCGAGAGATATATATCATAATCTACACCTGGAAAATCCTGGAGGGACTGGTCCCTAATCTGCACACAGAAATCACTCCCTACGAAAGCAAAAGACTGGGCAGGCGATGCAACATTTCCCCAATAAAAAGCAGGGGCGCCATTAAACACTAAGAGAAAACGCAGTAAGTGTCCGGGGCCCAAGACTGTTCAACAGCCTCCCACCAGCCATAAGAGGAAATACCAATAGACCCCTGGTTGTCTTTAAGGGGGAGCTGGACAGATACCGAAAGTCACTGCCGGATCAGCCGAGCTGTTTTCGTACGTTTGACTACGTGCTGCCAGCAGTAACAGGCTCGTTGATCAGGCCCTGATCCACCAGCAGGCCTGGTCATGGACCGGGCCGCGGGGGCGTTGATCCCTTGAATATCCTCCAGGCAGGTAGACTCCAGGTATACAATAAAAAACCCAAGTGTTCCACATGTATCTTGTTCAATAACACGATCTTCACTTCTCACACCATAACACAGACTAAACATGTTGTTGTTGTTGTTTTTTTTCATGAGATCTCTCTGCATCTGCAATACTGAAATCTTACATTAATGGTATACAATACCGGAAAGTGAATTTCTTGAAGTTGCTCTTTCCTGGAGCACATTTTCTCCGAAGTACAATACCCTCGTCTTTTCATCAGTAACTGCAGACTACCTGTCCGTAACATAAAAATCACCGAGATCCTACACCACCGATAAATGATAGGAAGTTCTCCTCAGCAGTTTTATCGTTAAACACATCTTCGCCAACAGCGATATAAATTCTACAAGAATATACAACATCCCGTGTAAAAACCGTGACCAAATTTGGGCTGTCTAAACATACAGAGACTTCAAGAGGTTCTCAAAACACCGATATGCCTATAAAACAGACAACCCTAACAATGCACACCTAATACACCATAATTCCCACGACCACTTGATAAATTGGAATGATGCGTTATTAACTGCCTTGGAAGTGAATACATCATTACGTCCAGGAAATACAGCTTGAACCTCTGGCCTCATCGTTGTTGCTTAGGGGAGTCGATGTCCCCCGATGGACAATTCACTTGCTCTTCACATCACCACTACCTGGAGGGCATTCCTAGGGGAATTCCGGGGATCAACGCCCTCGCGTCCCGGTCCATGACCAGGCATCCTGGTGGATCAGGGCCTGATCAACGAGGCTGTTACTGCTGGCCGCACGTAGTCCAACGGACGAACCACAGCCCGGCTGATCCGGCACTGACTTTAGGTATCTGTCAGCTCCCTCTTGAAGACAATCAGGGGCCTGGTGGTAATTTCCCTTATGGCTGGTGGGAGGCCCCGGACACTTGTGTTTTCTCTTAGTGTACCAATGGCGACCCTACTTTTCAAAGGGGGTATGTTGCATCGCCTGCTAAATCTTTTGTTTTCGTAGTGATTTCTGTGTGCACCTCTACTCAAATGCTCATCACTTCACCACTACTCAAGACGCTAGTGCACATCCTCACAAAGTACCCTACACCTCGATGAGCCGTCTTGGATGACCTAAGGTGATCCGCCCATGTGGGTGGAGACCAGTTCTTTCGTCTCGATTATTATCTTACCCACAGGTGATGGTCAAACCTGAAAACACCCCGACACCCGGGTCAAGGCTCCAGATATGGGAGTTTCTTCCATGCAGCCGAACTGATGCAGCACTCTCGTAGCAACCAAATATACATCAAGAGCCCCCGTTTAGGAACCTCGGACGGGCCATCATTGGATTAAGACTAATGACATGAGGTCAAAACTACAAAATTTCTTACTTCTGATGCGCGTGACCTTTATCCTGTTAATGAGATACCCTGAGTGTCTAAGATGAGCCCTGCTGATGGTTCCGATATGTAAGAGATGTTTTGCCAAAATACTTGCTAGTTGGTGCGGGGCACTGCTTATGCTCGAGGTTATATGTCTCGTGGAAATTCTTGGCTTATGTACCTTAGCGGCCTATACATACGTGCACATCTCAGATTATAGGGTATCTTATGCAGGGGACGTTTGCCCTGTTTAGTTCTCTTCGTATCAGAAGAGATATGATGTAAGAAAAGGTTGGTTTGTTGTTCACAAATGTTCACAGAGAAAAGGGTTCGTATGCTTCCTTGTCTTCTAATAGCCAGTTCATCTTCTGTTTTTAGTCTGTGGAGTCCATGATCACGACTGCTCTTCCTTTGTCTGCGGTGGTGATGTTTATGGTGGGATCGTTGGCCAGATCTTTAAAGGTGGTGATGTACCTGTATGGGATAGACGTCGTGGGAGTTTCAGAAATGGCTGCTGTGATCAGAGCAGAAATTGGGAAACATGGGCCAGTAGACCTTCCGTAGCGCTACTCTGTTCTTTCACTTTTACATTCATAAAAATTAGTCGAATAATGTAATGTTTTTAAAATTTATTAGAGCACTCTGAACAAGTGTATTGTGTTCAGTGTTGGCAGGTAAAGCTAAGAAATGGTTCAGTTATCAGGCCGAGATAATATTTGGTAAACATACCACCGCTTCGACGTTATTCACGTTATAAATCATTCAACTTGACATTAAGCATCTTGGAGTTAAAATTTAAGGGGCTGGCCGGTAAATAACTTCAGCGTTCTATATTAAGGATTTGCATTCTGTCTCATACATTCTGCATCAAAAGGTATTAAAAGGTCATCACTCTAAATATCTCTTCCACTCTGTACTCAGACATCTGCGTTATAATTACGTCTTGCGCCCCGCGTCGAGAACAGCGTTTTGAATATACTCAATATGTAAAGTGAAGGTAATAAGATTTGAACACATTCCCTGTGTGTAAAGTGTTGGTTCTGCTTTCCGAGCACTCATAGCTTGAGTGTAAAGTGTATGTCCGAGTATCGAACACTTACATTCAATGTGTATAGTGCAGGACCGGTGTTAAATAAGACACATGTGGAACACCTGGGTATCTATATTGAAGCAGACGTTTGATCAACCAGTGGCTTTTCCAAGCCAATATAGAGAATAAATACAGGAGACCGTGGAAGAGGTGGAGAGATGATTTAAGATGATCAGTCTCTCGGCTTTGATTCATCAAGCTTATAAGAAAACTTCAGTTAATTCTTTATCATTTTCAATCTGCAAAACAAAGTGGGACAGTATATTTAATTGATTGCGAGTTGGTACACAAACACACACACACACACACACACACACACACACATACACACATACATGTACAACAGGCCTAGTGTCTAATCGACATGTGCCTAGGACAAAATGGTAACTAACAGTTTCCTCTTTGTGTAGGATTGGTCGTGCTAAATGAGGATAATTCCCACGTAATAGTAACTCCATCTAGGTTAGAACAAAATCTTTGAAGCTGTCATGTCTGTTGTGCCCATAATGGAAGCAGAATACTTGTCGATATCTCCGTCGCCTTACTGAGCTCTCCCAGCCAAGACTGACGGATTTCATTACTTACTCGAGGAAATCCATCAATGATAGGGAAAATTTGCAAGCAAGTGTTCCCGCTATAGAGTATATTCTAGATTTTGCCGCCGAAGTGGCCAGTTTAATGTGCACCCCACATCTAACCAGTGGACGGTAGTGCAAGAATATGTGAATACACAAAAGGCCTATGAACTAGGCCCCAATAGGGTTTACAGGAGTACATCCGGATTTCTAGAGCATAGTACAACATGACACTACTGATGTGCCAGTTTTGTTTATTAACAGAAACTTTTTTCAATCGCAACTTAATTTTACCTATTATTTATTAGCTTATTTTCACTTCCTTCATATTTTATGAAAATACTCTAGCCCAGTTTTATAAATAACAAAATCACACGTTTTCGCTTGTCTTCTTACCCCTTCCCCTCCCATTCTATTCCCTTTCCACTGTTATTCAGTTCTCATCCCTTTTTCCTTCCCCCTTTCCTTTTCTCTTTTCATTAAATAAGACGTTTATCTCTGGATTCCTCACCAGTCGTCCAGTATTTACGAGAAAGCGGCCACGTTGACCAGGCTGCGGATACAACCTTAACATATAATACATAGCCAAATATTCCTCTTGCCTCATTAGTCGGCCAATCTCAGACCAGCGCCGCCTATCGCTTTGACCAGTCATGACAGTGACTCGAAAACCATGAAAGAAGCAAAAATCTGAGCGTTGTATGAGGCTTTTATAGTACAAAGAACGAAGAATCGTCCGTGTTAATTTTAATATGATTTGAATTCAATAATTTTATATATTTTTCTTCGTTTTTAATCAAAATGCTTCCTTGTGTAGTAAGCCCATCGCTAATTTATTCCCACACTTTTTGTTTGCCGTGACAGCCAGACCCAAAGTTAGAGATGGAAACTATATTATGAAGACTTTTCAGGCAATTTATCAATAATATAAAGCATCTCGGACCATAAATCTACTTGTGTTTTTGTTTCACTGGACAAGAGACTGGACCGCGTTCAGGGGACGGAGTATTGGGCCTAGAAAACTTCTGTTGCTGAGTGACCAACATTAGCTAGAATTCCAGCAATTTTCCTTTTCCAGCAGTCTTATCAGTGACCTCACATACTGAACGTAGGACCCCGAAGCTTTCATCATAACAGTCACAAGTAAACTAGTAACAAATAAGATACACTGGCGTGTGTGGCTTCAAGAAAGCCAGGTTCAAGTCTCTGTATATAGCTTCGGTAGGATGGGTCTCGCCTAAGTTTACTGATTTACAACCTCCCGAGCGCAATATACTGAGTTATAGAGTGGCGTCTGTCAGTGGAAGTGTGGAGCGTAGGTGTCTAGAGCCTGTGCGCTAGGCTTCCTGTATTTGTTAGTGGGGTGTAGTTTCGGCGTTAGGTAGGTCTAGTTGATCATGGATTGTTTGGAAGTGGATGGTAGGCTCGGCTATGAGAGGACAGCAACGGCTGTGGGTAGAATGCATGGTTGAAGGTGGTACGAATTGTTGTGGGTGGTAGAGCTGGTTATGGGGGGTAGACTTGGTTTTAGATTGTAAGCTTGGTTATAGATATTAAGCTCGGCTGTGGGCCATTAGCTTCATCAATTCAGTCATTGATTTGGGATCATTCTCACAAGGCCAGTGAGGTAAGGTGCATCTCCCTCGTCCTCCTGGTTATCTGTGAACCAATATGCGTCTCGGAAAGCCAGAGGTACGTGTACCGCACCTCTCCCTGAAGCAAGTATTTCCTTCAGCACCTTCCCTCACCGCTCCCCGAGCAAGCTTTCCGTCTTGCGCCTCCCTCATAGCAAGTATTTCTCTCCCCCAAGGAAGCGACCCAGGAGAACACCACTCCTAACAATCCCACAAATGAGATATCCCAGACTCCTCATTATTTGCATAAAATACACGAAAGCGATACACCACAATATTCCCATCTGCATGTGAGCTCGGTAAAGATTCACACGGCCATAAAGAATTCATGGCGGGGCGTTTTCTATACAAAGAAGCGATAAGGGGAGGCTCAAGTATGATAAATGGCCCAGTAAACAATATATAACTTACTGTTTTCGTCACAAATATTCAGGAGATGGGCCGTGATAAGTGAGTTATGGGCAGTCAAGTGTTACCTAGGTAAAGGAAAATCCCAGAGCGTTGTGTACCCGCCAGATGCACCACCAACGACCGGGTCTTCAGGGGTGCTCCTTACTGCTATATTAAAGCGCCAGTTTTTTGTTGTCGTTGTATTAAAGTTTCAGGACCGGAGCTTCAAGGAGCAGAGACTCAAGGAGCAGTTGCTCAAGGAGCAGTGGTTCAAACAGGGGTTCAAGGAACAGGGGTTCAATGAGTATGGGATCAAGGAGCAGGAGTTCAAGAAACAGGTACTCAGTGAGCGGGGATTTAAATAGCAGGAATCAAAGAGCAGAGGTTCAAGAAACAGAGGTTCAAGGAGTAAGGTTTAAGTAGAGGTTCAAGGAGCATAAGTTCAAGAAGCAGGGTCTCAAGGAGCATGGGTTCAAGGAGCGTGATGGATGGCAGGCGGTAGTGGTCAGTCGCCACCGATGGTACTCTAAACATTATTGTCAGCATCGTTGTACGTGATGTCTATTATGACTACGCAACTCATACTTTGATTATTTACACCGATGCTGTCTACTTCAGTCGTCACGCTGTTGATATTAAAGTGCCGACGATAACCCTCGCAGCCACTCGTATGCGAAGCTTAAGAAAACAAGTGATCGCTTAGGATTATTATTATTATAATCAAAAAGAAGCGCTAAGCCACAAGGGCTATACAGCGATCGCTTAGGAACCTTGAAGACCTGAAGGTAATTTTTCTCAATAGTCATATGTCAGACTATTCAAGATATAGTTCTATGAATATCAGAAAAAAATTGTAAGAATTTTGTGTGTGTGAATATAAAGTTTTGCATCTGATTCATATTTAATAACATTCGTTACAATGATTTTGTTTATGAATGTACTGATGCGCTGGTTCACTTGGGGGGGGGGTCCCTCAAGTATCAGTGCTTAAATGGAACCCAGAAAAAAAAGATGAATTACCGAAAAGAAAGAGTAGATACTCCATGACTGGAAGAGGTGAGGAGTGGGGAAAGATAAGTACACGTCAATTCAAAAACAAATGCACCTTCTTTATACATCCATTTAAAAAAAAGTAATGCCCTTACTACACATATTCTTCTACGTCCTCATTAGGATTTCTCGAAAGATGTGTGCACAAACGAACGAATACGCTCACACGTTGTTGTAAAGTGAGTTTCCACAGCAATGTGTCTTTGATAATTGTAGTAACTTGCAACCACACATTGTGTGTGGGTCAGGTTGGCGTCAACACGCTGCCTTCCTCTGAGGAAGCTTCCCCTCAATCTACCTGTTGCTGCTCTTGCAACATTGCATAGCTACTGATGACGCACGGAGACGTATGAAATATCTTGAACTAAAGATTTCTATCCCTCGTGGTTTGTCTTACACACACACACACACACACACACACACACACGCACTCAATATATATATATATATATATATATATATATATATATATATATATATATATATATATATATATGTATATATATATATCTGAGATAATAATATCTTTATTTACTACAAGTACATGTACAAGGTTTACAGGCCTACCTGACATCAGTGACATACTACTATATAGAAAGCCGCTTCTTATGCTGAGCATTTCGGGTTTATCCACAGGATGCGACCCACACCAGTCGACTAACATCCAGGTACCCATTTTAAACTGATGGGTGAACAGGGACAGGGACAGCAGGTGTCTTACGGAAACACGTCCTTAATGTTTTTCAGCCGTACCGGAGATTCGAACCCCGGACCTCAGTGTGTGAGTTGAGTGCGCTAGCGATCGAGCCGAATAGGTAAAACCTGCGATTATGGGTTAAATAGCAACGCTGTTCTTGCAAAAATAAGGCAAGTGAAAATTTGTGTATGCAATAATTTTACAAAAACGAACCTAACGAAAAAATATATTTTATCTTGTTTATTATTAAATTATTGTAAACTTATCTAAAATATATTTATTTGGAAGAGGCTAAGTTAAATTGCTCTTGTTATAGTAATTTTAGCTAAGCTTTCTAAGGTTCTTTGGGTACAAAATTATTCATTTTTGCATTAACATAAATGAAAAAATATATCTTTGAACGTAAAATAGAAAATTTTAGAAAGGACTTAATTTTAAATGAGTTCTTGCTAATTGACCAGTTTTACCTATTCGGCACGACATTATATGTATATATATAAATTATATATATATATATATATATATATATATATATATATATATATATATATATATATATATATATATATATATATATATATATACATATATACATAAGTGAATGTATAGGAGCCTTTGAACCAAGTGAGAGAGTAATTGTGGTAGGGGACCTGAATGCTAAAGTATGAGAAACTTTTAGAGAGGGTGTGGTAGGTAAGTTTGGGGTGCCAGGTGTAAATGATAATGGGAGCCCTTTGATTAAACTTTGTATAGAAAGGGGTTTAGTTATAGGTAATACATATTTTAAGAAAAAGAGGATAAATAAGTATACAAGATATGATGTAGGGCGAAATGACAGTAGTTTGTTGGATTATGTATTGGTAGATAAAAGACTGTTGAGTAGACTTCAGGATGTACATGTTTATAGAGGGGCCACAGATATATCAGATCACTTTCTAGTTGTAGCTACACTGAGAGTAAAAGGTAGATGGGATACAAGGAGAATAGAAGCATCAGGGAAGAGAGAGGTGAAGGTTTATAAGCTAAAAGAGGAGGCAGTTAGGGTAAGATATAAACAGTTATTGGAGGATAGATGGGCTAATGAGAGCATAGGCAATGGGGTCGAAGAGGTATGGGGTTGGTTTAAAAATGTAGTGTTGGAGTGTTCAGCAGAAGTTTGTGGTTACAGGAAGGTGGGTGCGGGAGGGATGAGGAGCGATTGGTGGAATGATAATGTAAAGAGAGTAGTAAGGGAGAAAAAGTTAGCATATGAGAAGTTTTTACAAAGTAGAAGTGATGCAAGGAGGGAAGAGTATATGGAGAAAAAGAGAGAGGTTAAGAGAGTGGTGGAGCAATGTAAAAAGAGAGCAAATGAGAGAGTGGGTTAGATGTTATCAACAAATTTTGTTGAAAATAAGAAAAAGTTTTGGAGTGAGATTAACAAGTTAAGGAAGCCTAGAAAACAAATGGATTTGTCAGTTAAAAATAGGAGAGGAGAGTTATCAAATGGAGAGTTAGAGGTATTGGGAAGATGGAAGGAATATTTCGAGGAATTGTTAAATGTTGATGAAGATAGGGAAGCTGTGATTTCGTGTATAGGGCAAGGAGGAATAACATCTTGTAGGAGTGAGGAAGAGCCAGTTGTGAGTGTGGGGGAAGTTCGTGAGGCAGTAGGTAAAATGAAAGGGGGTAAGGCAGCCGGGATTGATGGGATAAAGATAGAAATGTTAAAAGCAGGTGGGGATATAGTTTTGGAGTGGTTGGAGCAATTATTTAATAAATGTATGGAAGAAGGTAAGGTACCTAGGGATTGGCAGAGAGCATGCATAGTTCCTTTGTATAAAGGCAAAGGGGACAAAAGAGAGTGCAAAAATTATAGGGGGATAAGTTTGTTGAGTATACCTGGTAAAGTGTATGGTAGAGTTATTATTGAAAGAATTAAGAGTAAGACGGAGAATAGGATAGCAGATGAACAAGGAGGCTTTAGGAAAGGTAGAGGGTGTGTGGACCAGGTGTTTACAGTGAAACACATAAGTGAACAGTATTTAGATAAGGCTAAAGAGGTCTTTGTGGCATTTATGGATTTGGAAAAGGCGTATGACAGGGTGGATAGGGGGGCAATGTGGCAGATGTTGCAGGTGTATGGTGTAGGAGGTAGGTTACTGAAAGCAGTGAAGAGTTTTTACGAAGATAGTGAGGCTCAAGTTAGAGTATGTAGGAAAGAGGGAAATTATTTCCCAGTAAAAGTAGGCCTTAGACAAGGATGTGTGATGTCCCCGTGGTTGTTTAATATATTTATAGATGGGGTTGTAAGAGAAGTAAATGCGAGGGTCTTGGCAAGAGGCGTGGAGTTAAAAGTTAAAGAATCACACATAAAGTGGGAGTTGTCACAGTTGCTCTTTGCTGATGACACTGTGCTCTTGGGAGATTCTGAAGAGAAGCTGCAGAGATTGGTGGATGAATTTGGTAGGGTATGCAAAAGAAGAAAATTAAAAGTGAATACAGGAAAGAGTAAGGTTATGATGATAACAAAAAGATTAAGTGATGAAAGATTGGATATCAGATTGGAGGGAGAGAGTATGGAGGAGGTGAATGTATTCAGATATTTGGGAGTGGACGTGTCAGCAGATGGGTCTATGAAAGATGAGGTGAATCATAGAATTGATGAGGGGAAAAGGGTGAGTGGTGCACTTAGGAGTCTGTGGAGACAAAGAACTTTGTCCTTGGAGGCAAAGAGGGGAATGTATGAGAGTATAGTTTTACCAATGCTCTTATATGGGTGCGAAGCATGGGTGATAAATGTTGCAGCGAGGAGAAGGCTGGAGGCAGTGGAGATGTCATGTCTGAGGGCAATGTGTGGTGTGAATATAATGCAGAGAATTCGTAGTTTGGAAGTTAGGAGGAGGTGCGGGATTACCAAAACTGTTGTCCAGAGGGCTGAGGAAGGGTTGTTGAGGTGGTTCGGACATGTAGAGAGAATGGAGCGAAACAGAATGACTTCAAGAGTGTATCAGTCTGTAGTGCAAGGAAGGCGGGGTAGGGGTCGGCCTAGGAAAGGTTGGAGGGAGGGGGTAAAGGAGGTTTTGTGTGCTAGGGGCTTGGACTTCCAGCAGGCATGCGTGAGCGTGTTTGATAGGAGTGAATGGAGACAAATTGTTTTTAATACTTGACGTGCTGTTGGAGTGTGAGCAAAGTAACATTTATGAAGGGGTTCAGGGAAACCGGCAGGCCGGACTTGAGTCCTGGAGATGGGAAGTACAGTGCCTGCACTCTGAAGGAGGGGTGTTAATGTTGCAGTTTAAAAACTGTAGTGTAAAGCACCCTTCTGGCAAGACAGTGATGGAGTGAATGATGGTGAAAGTTTTTCTTTTTCGGGCAACCCTGCCTTGGTGGGAATCGGCCAGTGTGATAATAAATAAATAAATAAATAAATAAATATATATATATATATATATATATATATATATATATATATATATATATATATATATATATCGTGCCGAATATGTAAAACTGGTCAATTAGCAAGAACTCATTTAAAATTAAGTCCTTTCTAAAATTTTCTCTTGTACGTGTAAAGATATATTTTTTTCATTAATGCTAATGTAACATTTTTTAATTTTGCACCAAAAGAATCTTAGAAAACTTACCTAACCTTATCATAACAAGAGCAATTTATTTTAGCCTAACCCAATTAAATATATTTTAGATTTGTTTACAATAATTTAATACTAAACAAACACAGTGAAATATATTTTTTTCGTTAGGTTCAGAATGATTTGGGCGAAATTATTGCATACACAAATTTTCACTTGTCCTATATGGCAAGATGAGCGATGCTATTTAAGCCAAGATCGCAAGTTCTGCCTATTCGGCACGATATATATATATATATATATATATATATATATATATATATATATATATATATTATATATATATATATATATATATATATATATATATACATACACAATCTTAGGAAATTATGTTATTAGTAGAAATTTTATTAGAATGATACATATTTTTTTCTGCGTAGTGATATAAATGCTCGAAATACTATTAATATTGTTAGAAATTAACGCAAGTATACCAACATGATGAATTACTTTTCTTGCTTAAGTAAGAGGGTATACTAGCATGATATATTACACGGTGTATGATGTCTGTCAGGCTATAAAGCGATAAATCTGGAAATACCACAATTACCAATAATCTGATAAGAGTGATGATGGGGTGCACAGAGATAATTGACGATAACACGACGATAATTTATATTGACAATATTTTTTGTGGTGGTGGTGGTGGAGGTGGTTGGTTATGGTAGTGGGTGGTTGTGTTGGTTGGTAGTGTTGTGGATGGTAGTGTTGTGAATGGCAGTTGTGAGTAGCTGTAGTGATGGAGTGCGTGAGGAGTGTGGGTTGTGGTGGCTGAGAGTTGTTGCTGGTGGTTTTGGTGGTGATTGTGTGTGGTAGTGGTGGTTATGTTGGTTGTAGGTTGTAGCGTTAATGATGGTTGCGGGTTATAGTGGTAATGATGGTTGCGGGTTGTAGTAGCGTTCGGTGATGGCAATCACTGTTGGTTACGGTATTGTGACAGTGAGCTTTAGCTGACAGCGGTATTGGACAGCAGCGACAGCGGTGGAGAGGGACGGAGAAGGGTGGTTGTGGTTGTGGTGGTAGTAAAAATGATGATAATGATGACAGAATAAAACTTAGAAAACAATTACATGCACCTTAACTACAATACAATTACCTGCATGTAGAAGCCGATACCAACTGTAAATCCGAACGTAAGTTCCGAATCAAATAAGTTAGAGTAATTAACTATTAACTCCACTATGCGGTTTATGACATTTTATTGAGACGTTTCGTCCACCAAGAAGTTTACCAAATAATAAAATTCCTGGTGGATAAACCATCTCAATAAAATGCTATAAACTGCATATCGTATTTTATTAGTTTTATTAAGGTATTTGTAGTTAAAGTTTTAGGTGATGTTCGTTTTCTAATTCACTCTTGATATGACTTAGTTTTAACCTGCAGACAGCGTGTCTAGCTATACTCACGTAGAGGTCGGGGTACCGGGGGGCGATTACCCCAAATGAGGCAAAAATGAAAATCATGGCTCAATAAACATATAAATAAAACTACCATGAAAATTAATATTTAATAAGCGAGTCAAACTATGAAAGTTTTATATATATATATATATATATATATATATATATATATATATATATATATATATATATAAATAAAATAAAATTTAGCGATGGCATGGATAATCTACATTTATAAAGGGCCAAAGATAGCTGGCTGGATATTAAGGTGCCTCACATATGCTAATAGCCATCTTATCTTTATGCATGGGGCGAATTGTCGAGATAATTAAAAATTTATTTATAGTTTAACAACTTGCCAGGTTATAAATTTAATTTCAGGGGAGTTATGAAAACGTCTTTTTCTCGCGAGATGATGATGATGGGTTGTGGTGACGATGTTGATTGTGTTTATGGGGTGTGGTTGTTATGGTGGTGATGTAAATATGGGTGGAAAAAGATATAACTCCCATCCCTTAATATCTTTTAAAATCTACGACCCTCTAGTTTCCACGGTTTTTCAAAAGTCAAGTAATGAAGATGATCTAGTCCCATGGCGACACTAAAACCAAGAATTATGAAAAGGATTACTCTTGAGAGCACAGAGGATCTCCAGCCCACCCTGAAGAGGAATGCTCTCATATCCCGGGTGGATTCATTCGTCTCCAGTTTCCGCCCCTTTTTTTATCAATAACTTCGGGATTCTCGCACAGCGCGTAAGAACATAAGAATGGAGGAACCTTTCAAGTCTTTCTCAGATCCACTCATTCCCACTCATATTTATCTCACCTGTTCCTTAAGCTGCCCATTATGAACACGATAACTTGTATGGAGATGTGGTCAATAAAGTGAGGAGTGCCCCAACAAGATACAATTGCCGCCACCAGTTTTTGTACTATCAAAGACCTGGTTAGTAAGATCACCGCCGCAACATAAACACCACTGAAGGCTCTGCGTCATCCCACGTGGTAACTGATGACGCTGACGAGGGAACGACGGCAAGAAACCTGGAATAGCGTCCACAACCGGGACGATACGAACAAAGTGTACGATGCAGAGTAGTAGCCATGTCCCACCTGAAGAAGAAGGGAGAAATCAACCATTCTCATTAGTTAGTGGGAACCGTTAGTTTAGTGGACTGAGGCACCATGAAACTAATATTTTGGCCTGACTTTAATACGAGAAATAAGGGTTCAAATTCTACACAAATCGGCTGAAAATAAACTTTGTTAATATTCCACTCGTTTCGTGTGCCATGTATCTTACGTATATACATATTATATATATATATATATATATATATATATATATATATATATATATATATATATATATATATATCAATTTTTTAAAAGCAAAAAATTAATGATTACGATAGAAAGCTTTTACATTTTTGGAATGATAATTAGATAATACCTATACTGAGACGGATCAATCAGTGCCATTACCCCTTTCTATTAAAAACAAATCTCTTGTTTACATTGCTTCCTCGTTTGGCACTTGCTTCCTCTACGGTGCCAACTAAGAGCTGATGCGACTAACAGAGCTGTTCACTAAAGAGACGACTTCACCCACCTTCACCCCCTTCCTCCCTTTCCTTTATGTTCACCTCCCACCGATCCCACCTACAAACTTCTTCACTCCTTTCCTGATCCATTCCCTCTAACCACCTTTACCCTCCCGCTCCTCTCCCCCCCCCCGCCCCGCCCTCAAACACCGTGTCGGGTCAGCTGTCTACAGATTTCGTAAGGTTCTCAGATCAAGTTCAATTGAAAGTTCATCGATGAGTGGAGTGCTCTCTCTGGCTTCATTCAAACCCTTCCACTGGTGCTCGAGACGTGGGTTACAAGTGCTTAACTGTCTGACAAGCCCTCGGTCATCTTGAAAAAACAAATGACAATCACGCAGAAACAAAAGTGAATCGAGAAGCGTGATGTTGTAGTGTGATAGACCACGCGCCTTCGACCAGCTCCACTCGCGCCTGGATGAGGGTCAAAAAAATCATTTGACCCCCTTAGGAAAATACAGTACAATGGAGAACAGAGTAACCAAAAAAGAATGCCAGTCAGATGGACGCGAATTAAATTATTATTATTATTATTATTATTCGTGGCGCAGCGGTGATCAAGTTATGATCATACAGCGTTAGGAGCTATGACTCGACCCCTGCAACCACAATTAGATGAGGTGAGTACACACACACAGACACACACATTATTCACTTCAAACACTCGCTCCAGCTCTTCTTTCCAAAGCTAGTGTGGATTTCTCACTGCAAATTGTTTAGGTTAAGATTAGGTTAGGTACAGTTTGCTATTTGTTAGGTTTGTTGAGGCAAGACGGTCGTTTTTTAGAAAAAATTACTCAATTATAACTCATCAAAACATAACCCTGATTAATACGGACGATAAGAACATATGCAGCACGAATACTAAATGCGTATTGTACAGTATATTGTACAATACATTGTGCAATACACTGTCCAATTCACTGTATAATACTGTACAATAATCACATTTTTATTCTAGTGTCAAGGTCACACATATGACGATCTTCAGAGTGAAATACTGACCTTACTTATGAAGGAAGTTTGCTTGTTTACACTCAGGACGCAGTGAAGATTTCCGTAATTACCTTCACTCCCAGGCAGCGACGTCAGTAGTGACGTCAAGGGGCGGCGACAAGACTTTTCATTCGGCACTAAACTTTTCCATTCATTCAGTATATCAGTTTATGTCTTCTAACGTTTGTTTTCAAAAGTGTGGATTTGAACATGTCTTTAAACATTGGTTATCCACCATATGTTTTGAACGAATGTCTTCTAACGCATAGCTAGCATATGTTTCGTAACGCAAGTTTTCTAAGGTATATCTTGGAAGTAATATTTTAAACGTGTATCACTTGATTTTCTAAGCTCCGCGAGAATTCGACATTGACTTAAATGTCACTTAACCAGAGGTAATTACCAAACACTGGTGGAAAACTCCCCAAAACTAGCTCAAAGACACGTTTTCGTGAAGTTTTTCTTAGCTACCCCCCGACTTCCCATCCACACACCAAGTAGAAGTCTAGAATGATGACGTGTAGTGCTCAACCTGCTTGTTAGTCCATTCTTACTCGCCTTATTCGGGTGAAAATATTGCCAACACTCGTAAACCATGATAGACAATTTGTATTTATAATGAGGTGTGTATATTTGCACACAAAGCATATATACACTACAAGGTGTGTGTTGCTCGGTGTATATAAATATGCTGAGAATTTATCTTAACCTTTATTTAAGGGGTTAAATTATTCTTGATTACAAGTGAGCAGGTAGCAGGCAACCTGTTGACAGGCTTTAAACCTAATTAACGAACCTTTCGATGAAAGGTATACACACCACGATGTGCATATTTCTCGGTTTATATACTCCGAGAGTTTACTTTAAACTCTGATTTAGTGATTAAAGTACTCTCCACTGGTTACATAGAGGTGACCTGTAGTTTTAATTACCCTCGTGTACTAACAGCCTTTAAACCTATAAACCAGCTAACCCCGCGATATACATGTATATGCACAGGGAGCGGCATTTTAAATAAACCACTGGGTGTATTTATTACTATATGTAAGAATACCACAGTGAAAATAAGAAATAAAACCTGAGTGCTTTCATGTGCTTACACATCTTCAGAGAAATATGTAAGAACATTGAAGCACTCAGGTTTTATTTTCAATTTTCACTGTGGTATTTATTTGTACAATTATAAAGTCACGTGTTTCATTGTGATTTCTTCGATATCAGTTTATGAACAGTTACAATTTATTCTAATCTCAATATTAGGAATGAAAGTATTCTTATCTATTGGTGCATAGTTTCTTCGACAGTACATGTAAGAAACAGGTCATACGATGGCCCTTGTGGGTACTGTGGTGGGGGGGGGGGGATGTCAAGGCGGTGTATGTGAGAACAGGTGAAGGCTGGGTAGCTGATGGATCTATGGCTGACCACGACACCAGCCACCGCTGGCCTACCCATCTGGATGCATTGGTCCGGGTATTGACGGAGAGACGCCCTTTACATCTCTCTTCCATACCAAAAATATCTACACACACACACGCACACACACACACACACACACACACACAGGACAGGAGGGTCAGGGGAGACATGATAACGACATATAAAATACTGCGTGGAATAGGCAAGGTGGACAAAGACAGGATGTTCCAGGGAGGGGACACAGAAACAAGAGGCCACAATTGGAAGTTGAAGACACAAATGAGTCAGAGAGATATTAGGCAGTATTTCTTCAGTCATGGAGTTGTCAGGCAGTGGAATAGCCTAGAAAATGACGTAGTGGAGGCAGGAACCATACACAGTTTTAAGACGAGGTTTGATAAAGCTCATGGAGCGGGGAGAGAGAGGGCCCAGTAGCAACCGGTGAAGAGGCGGGGCCAGGAGCTAAGACTCGACCCCTGCAACCACAAATAGGTGAGTACAAATAGGTGAGTACACACACACACACCTAGTAGCGACCAGTGAAGAGGCAGGGCCAGGAGCTAGGACTCGACCCCTGCAACCTCAACTAGGTGAGAACAACTAGGTGAGTATACACACACACACACACACACACACACACACACACACACACACACAACAAGTATTTTACGATGATATACGCTAGCGCAGATAATGATAATGCCGGTGACTGCTAAAAATTTATGTTCTCTCATGGATTTATTCTTGGTACTGGCTGATATCTCAATACACACACACACACACATCCACAAATACACCTGCAGGTTGCTACCACTACCAATGAGAAACCACAAGACAGCACCAGCAAGTACGGTATTTTCCAGCATATAAAGCGCACACTCATATGAAACACGTAAGACGATGTTTCGAAAGAGTTGTAAATTAACATTAGTAAACAACTGCTAAAGCGTCACCCTTGACGCTGACCTTGATTTTTCATGATTTCTTGTAGGGGAGAAAAAGCGCGTCTTATATACCGGAAAATACGGTAAGTGTTCGACTGCCACTTGAACCGAATGAAGCTGAACACTGAGAATGGAGGAAGAAGGAGGAGGGGGGGGGGAAACGAGGTCAAAACAAATAATTATTCAGCAGACTATGTTATTAGCATACTTGTCGGCACCATTTGCCAGCGGCACCACCGTAGACAAAACCAACGGCAAGCGCCATAGCAGTAAAGACAATAGTACTATGGGCACAGTTGGTGAGAAAGACACAAATGCAAAGGAGAGCTTCATTTACACAACGTTTCGCCCAACAGCTGAAAAAAAGCTTAGTGTTTGGTGAAATGTGCTAATTAGGGACGCTGTATTTGTGTCTAAATATTGCCGTGTATATTAGTGGTGTTTTAAACCGAGAGATATAAAACACAGAACACGGTTTAAATTTTATTGAGAAGACGTTTCGCTCACTTTATGAATTCTCACGGTGAGAGGTAATACAGTCCCTGGTGGGCGAAACGTCGTCTTAGTAAACTGTAGAGATAATATATTTCTGAATGTTTCTCGTGGTGTGTGTGTGTGTGTGTGTGTGTGTGTGTGTGTGTGTGTGTGTGTGTGTGTGTGTGTATGTATGTGTGTGTGTGTGTGTGTGTGTGTGTGTGTGTGTGTGTGTGTGTGTGTGTATGTATGTGTGTGTGTGTGTGTGTGTGTGTGTGTGTGTGTGTGTGTGTGTGTGTGTATGTATGTGTGTGTGTGTGTGTGTGTGTGTGTGTGTGTGTGTGTGTGTGTGTATGTATGTGTGTGTGTGTGTGTGTGTGTGTGTGTGTGTGTGTGTGTGTGTGTGTGTGTGTGTGTGTGTGTGTGTGTATGCAAAAACTCTGAGGTAGATCTAGAATTTTAGCTCAGTATTTTTTATGATGTATTTGCTTCGTGTGGGTTTTATCGTGGATGATGTACGGGTTGAAATTCACATAGAAAATCATCCACATACGCATAAGTGTACGCGCATACACATATGCAACTACGGAAACACACACACACACACACACACACACACACACACACACACACACACACACACCACGAGAAACATTCAGAAATATATTATCTCTACAGTTTACTGAGACGACGTTCCGCCCACCAGGGACTGTATTACCTCTCACCGTGAGAATTCATAAAGGATGAGGCAGGACTGCAAAGAGACCTGGAGAGGCTGGACATGTGGTCCAGTAACAGGCTTCTCGAATTCAATCCAGCCAAATGCAAAGTCATGAAGATTGGGGAGGGGCAAAGAAGACCGCAGACAGAGTATAGGCTAGGTGGACAAAGACTACAGACCTCACTCAGGGAGAAAGACCTTGGGGTGACCATAACACCAAGCACATCACCGGAGGCACACATCAACCAAATAACCGCTGCAGCATACGGGCGCCTGGCAAACCTGAGAATAGCGTTCCGATACCTTAATAAGGAATCGTTCAAGACACTGTACACTGTGTATGTTAGGCCCATACTGGAGTATGCAGCACCAGTCTGGAACCCACACCTGGTCAAGCACGTCAAGAAGTTAGAGAAAGTACAAAGGTTTGCAACAAGGCTAGTCCCAGAGCTCAAGGGAATGTCGTACGAGGAAAGGTTAAGGGAAATCGGACTGACGACACTGGAGGACAGAAGGGTCAGGGGAGACATGATAACGACATACAAGATACTGCGGGGAATAGACAAGGTGGACAGAGATAGGATGTTCCAGAGAGGGGACACAGGGACAAGGGGTCACAACTGGAAGCTGAAGACTCAGACGAGTCACAGGGACGTTAGGAAGTATTTCTTCAGTCATAGAGTTGTCAGCCAGTGGAATAGCCTAGCAAGTGAAGTAGTGGAGGCAGGAACCATACATAGTTTTAAGAAGAGGTATGACAAAGCTCAGGAAGCAGAGAGAGAGAGGATCCAGTAGCGATCAGTGAAGAGGCGGGGCCAGGAGCTGAGTCTCGACCCCTGCAACCACAATTAGGTGAGTACAATTAGGTGAGTACACAGACACACATACACACACACACACACACATACACACACACACACACACACACACACACACACACACACACACACACACACACACACACACACACACACACACACACACATACACACACACACACACACACATACACACACACATACACACACACACACAGACACACACACACACACACACACACACACACACACACACACACACACACACACACACACACACACACACACACACACATTGTCAATATCACAATAAAGTGTATTATTATTATTATTATTATTATTATTATTATTATTATTATTATTATTATTATTGCTAAACGCCAAACCCATAAGGTTCATGCAGCACCTGGGAAATGAGAGTAAATCAGGTTTGATTTGGTAAAGGATAGGATAGCTCCAAATCATTGGATCGAGAGCCCTTCACCAGCAACAAGGGCACCCATGTCTCCCTTGAAGGGACAAAAGAAAAGTGGGCAAAATTTACTTTTTAAATAAGAAACTCCTTTAGAAGATAGTAATGGTAGGGGGGAGGTATCTGGGGGAGGTATCTGGGGAGAGGTATCTTGGGGGAGGTATCTGGGGGAAGGAATTTGGGGGGGATATTTAGGGAGGTATCTGGGAGGATGTATCTGGAGGAAGTGTCTGGGGGAGGTATCTGGGGAGGTATCTGGGGAGGTATCTGGGGAGGTATCTGGGGGAGGTATCTGGGGGAGAAGGGTAGAGAGGTATTAAATAAGATCTGGGGTGACAAGTGTACAGGAAGGGTTGGTAACACTAGTCGATGAACCCTCCTGAGGGCAACACTGCTCCTCACAGATTTCTTCTGAATACCTCTGCCACAGGATATTTTTTTTAAATCAAGTGCTATACCACAAAACGAAACAAATTTAATAATGCTTTCCAAAACACGCCCCCCCCCCAAAAAAAAAAAAAAAAAAAAGATAGAATTCGTGTGGGAAAAGAGTGAGAGAGAGAGAGAGAGAAAGAGAGCAAGAGTGATAAAATAATCACTGAAAACCGAGCTGGGAGCAAGTGAATGAATATCGCTTCAAGAGTCTATTGAACCGCTGTCGAGGCAAGGTGACGGTTCTTATAAAGAGGATCAAATTGCTTTAAATGGATTCTAAAGAGAAGTGGCATAGCTCATTATGTCACGCAGTGTTACTTTCTTTTTAAATCCCATTCAATACAGAGGAGCCGAGATGGCAGGTTGTGTTAGTTGAAGGTGAGAGGTGGGGTTATTTTTGAAGCCACTATAGCGTTTTAAAAACAAAAATACTCCCATACACGCACACGCATTCACATACATGCACTCAATCCTGTACAAATACATAAACATGCACACTCATCCACTCTTCATACACCTAACTCATCCAATCCTATCTCAACCTAATCTACATAAACTTACCGAAGTCCCAGTAAGTGATCAATAATGGAGACGCTGGAAAGGCGAGTACGGTGAGGCGAATCATCAGCTGCTCGATAACTGACACAATTTTCATTTAGGCATTTAGCGAAGCAGTTGCTACATTAAATACTCCAAGACCTTAGTCTGTGATCAGAGTCACATGTTTTACCTCGCCCAGTAGTCAAGAGGAGACACCAGAATTGTTCTGGCTAAGAACGTCCTGAAGATAGTTAGATCATTCAGTTCTGTTCTTCTTTACTCGGATGTTCACACTCTCCTGTTCAGAGTAATGAATAGAATGCTGTTCAAGCTGGTTGTGTTTACCCAACTGATGTATAGGGGATGATTTCACTATCACTCAAGTTGTATACTTTGGGAAGGCAGCCTTGAGGTGTATTCTTCGGGAGGGCAGCCTTGAGGTAAAGACTTTGTGAGGGCAGCCTTGAGGTGTATACTTTGGGAGAGCAGCCTTGAGGAGCATATTTTGGGAAGGCAGCCTTGAGGTGTATATATTTTGGGAAGGCAGCCTTGAGGTGTATATACTTTGGGAAGGCAGCCTTGAGGTGTATACTTTGTGAGGGCAGCCTCGAGGTGTATACTTTGGGAAGGCAGCCTTGAGGTGTATACTTTGGGAAGGTAGCCTTGAGGTGTATACTTTGGGAAGGTAGCCTTGAGGTGTATACTTTGGGAAAGTAGCCTTGAGGTGTATACTTTGTGAGGGCAGCCTTGAGGTGTATACTTTGGGAAGGCAGCGTTGAGGTGTATACTTTGGGAAGGCAGCCTTTGGGAGAACAGTTCACGAATAATCCATAATAAAAATAAAATGAAAAAGGAGTGGACTAATTAAATACAAAATAATAAACAAGCCAACGTTATCATATAAACAGTCCACAATGTTATCTAATGAATGCAAGTAGAGTAATCTACATTAACACAAGAGAAACCCTTAAAAAAATTGAAAAGATTTTTTTTTTTTGAATAGAGTATTGTACTGTCAACAATTCCTCTTTTCCCTGTACGTCAGACTCGGCGGTCATGTGTAAAAGCATTCTGATCCTCACCAAGACAAACTGATTCACTTCCTTAAGCTCTATAGTCTGGCGAGCGACTCTACGCTGAATGGACGGCTACCAGGGTATAAACAGAGATCAGCTGGCAGGAACATTGCAGAGGATTGTGAGTAATCTATCAGAGGAATCTCCGCTATCGGTGTTCCAATCCTTAACAATGGTTTCGAGGCTCGCCAGGAATTCGGATACAATCATCGGTTGTCTATTGTTTTAGCTTGAGGTTTTATGGGCAGGCCAGATACTCGGGCTGATCTTTATCTAAATGTATTGAGATTCAGCCCGTGATATTTTACTTATGCAAGAAATTCACCCATTATTGAGCAGCTTGTGTTACTAATGGCTCCTCTTAACAGAGTTTCCATTAAAAAATGGTCTCTACGAGACCATTTATTTTCATCTTCAAAGCTACACATCCGTCGCATTTATTCCCAATTAATCCAAAACAGTATTAATAGACAGCAAAAAAAATCCATCAGGGACTCATCGCTGATGGATTTTTTATGCAGGTATTTTATGTTTTTTTTTTACCCTCCTGGTCTTCGGCTTTGCTTATATCGTTTACGAAATCCATCATTGTATCGCTCCGCTTATTTCTTATTTTTTCTTCCTCTCTTTCCAGTCATAGCCAATCATTTCGAGGAATACCTGGCATGCTGGAGTTACTGGGGAACCTTCCCTTAGCCTTCCTACCGAGCTTCATTCTTCTCCTCTTTCTAATGATCTTTTTTCTTTTATTTTTTTTTCATTTTCCTATTTTTCTTCACTTCTTTCTTCTTTATTTTTCTCGGTTTGCCTTTTTTTTCTTCTTCTCCTCCTATTACTCCTCCTCTGCCCTCTCCTCCTCGTTCTTTTCCTTGTTCTCCTCCCTTACCACGTTCTCTTTTATTTCTTAGTTGTCCTACCCTCCCTCGTTCCCTTACCCTCCCTCGTTCTCCTACCCTCCCTCGTTCTCTTACCCTCCCTCCTTCTCCTACCCTCCCTCGTTCTCCTACCCACCCTCTTTATTCTCCCATTCCTCCTCTTTAACATCCTCATCCATACCATCTCTCTCCACCATCGTCCTCTGCGGAGCGTATTTACTCCAGCAGCGACACTCACGTATGTTGACGGTGGTTCAACAGTCACCTGCTCTCTCTTCCCCACTTAACCTACAGTTTTTTTTTTTTTTTGACAGATTTTTTCTTGCTCGTTTTGCCTAGTACGTGCTTCCTCTATTATTGAGATTTCTTCTCATTCGTTATTTGACTCATTCCTCATTCATCTGATTCTTTATGTTTCTCATTCTTCTGATTCTTTATATTCCTCATTCTCTTAATTCTTTATATTCTTCATTCACCTGACTATATTTCTCATTCTTCTGATTCGTTATATTAGACTTGGATATTACGTTGAAACATTCCCTTCATATGGAATTAACTGGCATGCTTCACTCCTAACTCTCACTCTTCCTTCTCCTCTTCTTCCTTCTCTTCCTCCTACTTCTCTTTGTCCTATTCCTCTTCCTTTTACTCCTCTTTCTTCTCCTCTTCCTCCTACTCCTCTTCATCCTACTCCTCTTACTCCTAATCCTCTTCATTGAAGTGTGGAGGATCGATCCTCCTTCCTCCTGGCGGGAGCAGAGAGCAGGGAGGCACCCTGATGCTACTAGCAAGGTGCTCTTGATCCAAGGAGCTCCATTTATCATCTCTCCCCTTGGCTTGAGCCAACCGGGTTCAGCGCTTCCACCTATTCAAAAACAAATTCTTTCTCCTCTTCCTCTTCTTCCTCCTCCTCCTCCTCCCTTCCTCTCAGCCTCGTTCAGAATACCTACCATAGCGAGGCATCATGTACCTAATTCCTCATTAATGTTGTGTGATCGGTCAACCTGATTCTCCCTCATTAATGATTTGTTATCGCCTGGGCTAGGCGTCAACCACTCTTGTTTATGATTACCTAGTGACGCTGGTGGCGGCGGCGGCGAGGCCAGCGGCGAGGGCGGCGACGACGGCGGCGACGACGGCGGCGACGACGGCGGCGACGAGGGCGGCGGCTTTCTGGAATATCAGCACGTGGTGCTATTTTCATATAACTTCAAAATTTCACTGTCTGCATTTGTGTGTACGTGCGTATGTGTCATGTATTTGCTTGCGTGCTGTGTATGTATGTGGGGAGGATGTGTATGTATGTGGGGAGGCTGTGTATGTATGTGGGGAGGCTGTGTATGTATGTGGGGAGGATGTGTATGTATGTGGGGAGGCTGTGTATGTATGTGGGGAGGATGTGTATGTATGTGGGGAGGCTGTGTATGTATGTGGGGAGGATATGTATGTATGTGGGGAGGATATGTATGTATGCGGGGAGGCTGTGTATGTATGCGGGGAGGCTGTGTATGTATGCGGGGAGGATGTGTATGTATGCGGGGAGGTTGTGTATGTATGTGGGGAGGATGTGTATGTATGTGGGGAGGCTGTGTATGTATGTGGGGAGGCTGTGTATGTATGTGGGGAGGATATGTATGTATGCGGGGAGGCTGTGTATGTATGTGGGGAGGTTGTGTATGTATGTGGGGAGGCTGTGTATGTATGTGGGGAGGCTGTGTATGTATGTGGGGAGGATATGTATGTATGCGGGGAGGCTGTGTATGTATGCGGGGAGGCTGTGTATGTATGCGGGGAGGATGTGTATGTATGCGGGGAGGTTGTGTATGTATGCGGGGAGGATGTGTATGTATGCGGGGAGGCTGTGTGTGTATGCGGGGAGGCTGTGTATGTATGTGGGGAGGCTGTGTATGTATGTGGGGAGGATATGTATGTATGCGGGGAGGCTGTGTATGTATGTGGGGAGGATGTGTATGTATGTGGGGAGGCTGTGTATGTATGTGGGGAGGATATGTATGTATGCGGGGAGGCTGTGTATGTATGTGGGGAGGATGTGTATGTATGTGGGGAGGCTGTGTATGTATGTGGGGAGGATGTGTATGTATGTGGGGAGGATATGTATGTATGCGGGGAGGCTGTGTATGTATGTGGGGAGGATGTGTATGTATGTGGGGAGGCTGTGTATGTATGTGGGGAGGCTGTGTATGTATGTGGGGAGGATATGTATGTATGCGGGGAGGCTGTGTATGTATGTGGGGAGGATGTGTATGTATGTGGGGAGGCTGTGTATGTATGTGGGGAGGCTGTGTATGTATGTGGGGAGGATATGTATGTATGCATGCGGGGAGGCTGTGTATGTATGCGTGGAGGATGTGTATGTATGCGGGGAGGCTGTGTATGTATGCGGGGAGGATGTGTATGTATGCGGGGAGGTTGTGTATGTATGCGGGGAGGATGTGTATGTATACGGGGAGGCTGTGTGTGTATGCGGGGAGGCTGTGTATGTATGCGGGGAGGATGTGTATGTATGCGGGGAGGTTGTGTATGTATGCGGGGAGGCTGTGTATGTATGCGAGGAGGATGTGTATGTATGCGGGGAGGTTGTGTATGTATGCGGGGAGGATGTGTATGTATGCAGGGAGGCTGTGTATGTATGCGGGGAGGCTGTGTATGTATGCGGGGAGGATGTGTATGTATGCGGGGAGGTTATGCATGTATGCGGGGAGGCTGTTTATGTATGTGGGGAGACTGTGTATGTATGCGGGGAGGCTGTGTATGTATGCGGGGAGGATGTGTATGTATGCGGGGAGGCTGTGTATGTATGCGGGGAGGCTGTGTATGTATGTGGGGAGGCTGTGTATGTATGCGGGGAGGCTGTGTATGTATGCGGAGAGGATGTGTATGTATGCGGGGAGGCTGTGTATGTATGCGGGGAGGATGTGTATGTATGCGGGGAGGCTGTGTATGTATGCGGGGAGGATGTGTATGTATGCGGGGAGGTTGTGTACGTATGAGGAGAGGCTGTGTATGTATGTGGGGAGGCTGTGTATGTATGCGGGGAGGTTGTGTATGTATGCGGGGAGGCTGTGTATGTATGCGGGGAGGATGTGCATGTATGCGGGGAGGCTGTGTATGTATGCGGGGAGGATGTGTATGTATGCGGGGAGGCTGTGTATGTATGCGAGGAGGATGTGTATGTATGCTGTGAGGATGTGTATGTATGCGGGGAGGCTGTGTATGTATGCGGGGAGGATGTGTATGTATGCGGGGAGGATGTGTATGTATGCGGGGAGGATGTGTATGTATGCAGGGAGGCTGTGTAAGTGTGCTTGTGTTCTGTGTATGTATGCAGGGAGGCTGTGCATGTATGCGGGGAGGCTGTGTATGTATGTGGGGAGGTTGTGTATGTATGCGGGAAGGCTGTGTATGTATGCGGGGATGCTGTGTATGTATACGAGGAGGCTGTGTATGTATGCGGGGAGGCTGTGTATGTATGGGGGGAGGCTGTGTATGTATGCGGGGAGGCTGTGTATGTATGCGGGGAGGCTGTTTATGTATGCGGGGAGGCTGTGTATGTATGCGGGGAGGCTGTGTATGTATGCGGGGAGGATGTTTATGTATGCGGGGAGGCTGTGTATGTATGCGGGGAGGATGTGTACGTATGCGGGGAGGCTGTGTATGTATGCGGGGAGGATGTGTATGTATGCGGGGAGGATGTGTATGTATGCAGGGAGGCTGTGTATGTATGCGGGGATGTTGTGTATGTATACGGGGAGGCTGTGTATGTATGCGGGGAGGCTGTGTACGTATGCGGGGAGGCTGTGTATGTATGCGGGGAGGCAGTGTACGTATGCGGGGAGGCTGTGTATGTATGCGGGGAGGCTGTGTACGTATGCGGGGAGGCTGTGTATGTATGCGGGGAGGCTGTGTACGTATGCGGGGAGGATGTGTATGTATGCGGGGAGGATGTGTATGTATGCGGGGAGGCTGTGTGTGTATGCGGGGAGGCTGTGTATGTATGCGGGGAGGCTGTGTATGTATGCGGGGAGGCTGTGTATGTATGCGGGAAGGCTGTGTATGTATGCGGGGATGCTGTGTATGTATACGGGGAGGCTGTGTATGTATGCGGGGAGGCTGTGTACGTATGCGGGGAGGCTGTGTATGTATGCGGGGAGGCAGTGTATGTATGCGAGGAGGCAGTGTATGTATGCGGGGAGGCTGTGTATGTATGCGGGGAGGCTATGTATGTATGCGGGGAGGCTGTGTATGTGTGCTTGTGTTTTGTGTATGTATGAGGGGAGGCTGTGTATGTGTGCTTGTGTTCTGTGTATGTATGCGATTATGTTATGGCCTCACTTGCTTGTGGTCATAGGGGTAGCAACTCAGCACTTGCTCTTGCCACTTCTTCCCATTATCGTGACCACTATCGTACCTATTCTTGAAGCTTATGCTTCTGTTACTTCTTTCTCTATGCCATTCTACTCCCTCGCCTTCCTGAGACTAAAGTAATAATTTCCTGCTATCTCTGTGTAATTAACTTCCAAAGTATGCCCTTGTGTACATATTTCTTCCTCTCGAACAGTACGCATGTATCTGGTTGGAGTGCATATATCCGTATCGGCATATATCAGTATCAATTTGCTCGAGGTTTTTATTTTCCTAATTCATTTCACTTCATCCGTGTGCAGGTACAGTGGAGTGAGCCGAATGCATCAGCATGGTATAACTTCCAAGGCTGCCTACCGTGTTTCTTTGTAACGGTGTAGTTCGTGCTGTATTCGGCGTACGCTATACAAAAGTCGTGATTCTACGTATACCAGACACAATACCGGTTCCAGTACTGCTCCGGGGGAGATCTCTGTTTGCCACATAGAATAAAGGGTCTCAATACCGTGACTGGAACAATTGACCCAACACCCGCACTTAATGAGAAGAACCTTACGACGAATTTCAACCAGTCTCGGACAGTTTTCGAATTGTTACCTGATTAAACAATGGTCCAGGACGAGCTGAAACGTCGTCTTAAGATTCGTCTGCCAAGTGCGGGGTTGTCCGTGAAATGGAGCCGTTTGTCACACTTGTCTCTCCAGGTACTTCCTAAGAGTCACTCTCCGTCTTTTTCCTTTAGGTATTTAATCCACTATAATGGTCTTTATGGTATACCCGCCATTGCTCAGGTCTGTCGCCGAAGTCTTGTGCTGGTGATGGGATTTTATTTGTCAGGAAAAATTAGAAAATTATTCCTGACGAAGGAATCTTAAATATATTGAAAACAAAAGACACGACTTGCGTTTTTTCTGTGTCCCAAGGAAGGTTTCCACCGCAATGTGTGTCATCTGTTCCCACGATAACCCGCTCAGTGGAGCTTTGGGTCATGTCAAAGAGACCTTCCACTAACCGGTTCATGTCGGTAAAGAATCCCACTTTAACACCTAGTATTAGTTTCTCTTGCCACCCCATATAAAAAAATGGATCACCATACAGCAGCGTCCAGTGATTAGTTGTGTCTTTCGCTGTGCGAGGTCGAGTATTTTCTTCCACTCCATGCATATGCCATTCACTTTTTTTTTTTTTTTTTTTTTTTGAGGTGAAATCTGCCGTCTGGAAATGCTCGCTATTCATCGCTTAGACAAATAAAAAAAAGGTGTTTAGCTTGAGAGGATAGACACCATGCCACGGACTCTGGATCGAGCCTCGACCACTCTTTCGCTCAATGGCCTCATACGAGTTTAGCCCTTTATTAAATACAAACAAATCTCTCTCTCTCTCTCTCTCTCTCTCTCTCTCTCTCTCTCTCTCTCTCTCTCTCTCTCTCTCTCATCACCTGCCAACTCTCGCAGTACGACCCAGCTGCTGTACAGTGTTTCCTCTCTCTCTCTCTCTCTCTATCTCTCTTCTTCACCTCCTCCTCTCCTTCCTCCACAGCAAGGCACGACAAGCACGTGGAAGATAAAGTGCCTCTATAATAGAATACAGATTATCCTTTCAGAGCGATTAAACTGCGAATGCAGCTAAAATGCCCCTTGCTTTCATTGTGTCCATCCCGGAGGTAATGTAAAACACCGATCAGATATTTTTTGGCGAATTTTTTTATTCGACCGATGAACTGATACCTTCATTGTGGGGAGATGGAGGCTCCGATCCTTCTGATCGTCCCGGGGCGATGTTCAGATGGTCGGGAAGGATGGGGTCATCTCCCAGGCTAGCGATTTACGATTGAGGATGCCGGTGTTTATGACGGTGCGACGGATGCTGCCAGGAGGGTAGTTATGTTGGGGATTTGACTGGCAAACATGCAAACAAAAAGACAAACAGACTGTCAGACAGACACACAGAACTTAGACGCGTTATAAATATTATGTGGTTACGGTTATTTTTATTTAGTTTTGAATTGGTCTGATTTTCTAAGGTGTGGTATATATATGTATATATATATATATATATATATGTATATATATACTTATGTATATATATATATATGTATATATATACTTATATATATGTATATATATACTTATGTATATATATATATATGTATATATATACTTATATATATATATGTATATATATACTTATATATATATATATGTATATATATACTTATATATATATATATGTATATATATACTTATATATATATATATATATGTATATATATACTTATATATATATATGTATATATATACTTATATATATATATGTATATATATATATACTTTATATATATATATATATATATATATATATATATATATCTATATATATATATATACTTATATATATATATATATATATATATATATATATACTTATATATATATATATATATATATATATATACTTATATATATATATATATATATATATACTTATATATATATATACTTATATATATATATATATACTTATATATATATATACTTATATATATATATATATATATATATATATATATATAAATATATAAATATATATATATATATATATATATATATATACTTATATATTTATATATATATATATATATATATACTTATATATATATATATATATATATATACTTATATATATATATATATATATATATATATATATATATATATATATATATATATATATATATATATATATATATATACTTATATATATATATATATATATACTTATATATATACTTATATATATATATAATATATATATATATATATATATATATATATATATATATATATATATATATATATATATATATATATATATATATATATATACTATATATATATATATATATATATACTTATATATATATATATATATATATATATATATATATATATATATATTATATATATACATATATATATACATATATATATATATATTATATATATACATATATATATATATACATATATATATATATTATATATATATATATATATAAGAACATAAGAACATAAGAACGAAGGAACACTGCAGAAGGCCTACTGGCCCATGCGAGGCAGGTCCAAGTCCCTACCGGCTTAAGCCAATGCACCCAACCTAGTCAGGTCAGGTCACATTGACTTAAGGGAGGAACACGGCAACCGACCTGTTAGCACAGGTCCAACTCACACCCACCCACATCTACTCATGTATTTATCCAACCTATTTTTAAAGCTACACAACGTTCTGGCCTCTATAACGGTACTTGGGAGTTTGTTCCACTCATCCACAACTCTATTACCAAACCAGTACTTTCCTATATCCCTCCTGAATCTGAATTTTTCCAACTTAAAACCATTGCTGCGAGTCCTGTCTAGGCTAGATATTTTCAGCACACTATTTACATCCCCTTTATTTATTCCTGTCTTCCACTTATAAACCTCAATCATATCCCCCCTAATTCTACGTCTTTCTAGAGAGTGCAGTTTCAGGGCCCTTAGTCTATCCTCATAGGGAAGGTTTCTGATACATGGGATCATCTTTGTCATCCTCCTTTGTACATTTTCCAGAGAATTTATATCCATTCTGTAATACGGTGACCAAAACTGTGCAGCATAATCTAAATGAGGCCTAACCAAGGATGTATAGAGTTGAAGAACAACCTGAGGACTCCTATTATTTATGCTTCTTGATATGAAGCCAAGGATTCTATTAGCTTTATTGCGAACACTTATGCACTGTTGTCTTGGTTTCAGATTACTGCTAACCAGAACTCCTAAATCTTTTTCGCAATCCGTAATATTAAGATCTACATTATTTAGTTTATATGTGGCATGGTTATTGTCCTGTCCAACATTTAGAACTTTGCATTTGTCTATATTAAACTGCATCTGCCACTTCTCCGACCACTGCATCAGTCTATTCAAATCTTCCTGGAGTGCTCGAATGTCCTCGTCAGAATGAATTCGACGGCCTATTTTGGTGTCATCGGCAAACTTGCCGATGTCGCTCTTTATGCCCTCATCTATGTCGTTTATGTAGATTGTGAACAGCAGGGGGCCCAACACTGACCCCTGTGGAACACCGCTCGTGACGCTTCCCCACTCTGATTTCTCCCCATTTATGCAAACTCTCTGCTGCCTATTTGTCAACCATGCCTCTATCCAGGAAAAAATTTCTCCTCCTATTCCATGTGCTTTAATTTTCCTCAATAGTCTCTGATGTGGGACCCTGTCAAAAGCCTTACTGAAGTCCATATACACAATATCATATTCATTACCATGATCTACCTCCTCAAATACCTTAGTGAAAAAAGTTAATAAATTCGTAAGGCAGGAACGCCCCTTTGTAAAACCATGCTGAGATTCGTTGATTAATTTATGCTTTTCAAGGTGGCTACGAACTGCCTCGGCAATTATTGATTCCATAAATTTTCCCACTATGGAGGTTAGGCTTATTGGTCTATAGTTCGAAGCTAAGGACCTGTCACCTGTTTTGAAAATAGGTATCACATTTGCCATTTTCCACTTATCTGGCACCATGCCAGTTTGTAGTGATATGTTGAAAAGATTAGCCAAAGGTGTGCTAAGCTCCTCTTTACATTCCTTTAGAACCCTTGCATACAGTTCATCAGGGCCTGGGGATTTGTTAGGTTTTAATTTATCTATTTGCCTAAGGACCATGTCACTTGTGACCCTAATAGTGCACAGTTTATTATCGTCCTGTTCTACATAATTTATCATTACTGGAATATCGCTGGTATCCTCCTGTGTAAAAACTGAGAGGAAGTATGTGTTAAAAATTCTACACATTTCCTTATCACTGTCAGTGAGCTGACCCGAGGAACTTTTGAGTGGGCCTATCTTGTCCCTGATCTTACTTCTGTATACCTGAAAGAATCCTTTTGGGTTAGTCTTCGATTCTCTTGCAACTTTAACCTCATAATCTCTATTTGCTTTTCTAATTCCCTTTTTTATTTCTCTCTTTAACTGAATATATCGATTTCTTAATTGCCCCTCTCCTCTTTTGATTTGCCTATATATGCCTCTCTTTTGACCAATCAGATATTTTAATCTATTGTTCATCCATTTAGGATCATTTTTGTTTGATCTGATTTCCCTATTTGGAACATAATTTGACTGAGCAGCTAGAACTATGCCCTGGAAAGCATCATATCGGCAACCATCACCACCTACCTGACCCCTAGTCAGGTCATTCCAGTTCAGCCCACCTAAGTAATTTTTCAGTCCTATGAAATCAGCCAAGCGAAAGTCAGGGACGGAGACTTGATTGCCATTATTAGGGGAATTCCATGATATGTTAAAACTGAGTGATTTGTGATCACTCTCCCCAAGCTCATCATTAACCTCAAGATTATTAATTAGTGTTTCCCTACTGGCAAGAACCAAGTCAAGGAGGTTATTTCCCCTAGTTGGCTCTGTCACAAACTGTTTTAAAAAACAATCCTGGATCGTATCAAGAAAGTCACCCGACTCTAAATTTCCTGTCAAATTGCTCCAGTCAATCTGTCTATAGTTGAAATCTCCCATTAGCACAACATTTTCGTATGTAGATGCCTTACGAATTTCGTCCCATAGAAGTTTACTGCACTCCCTATCAAGATTTGGGGCCCTGTAAATCACACCCAAAATTAGTTTTTCTCGGCCCTCGAGAAGCTGTAACCAAACAGATTCAGTGGCTGACGCTTCTAATTTAATATCTTGTCTAACACAACAATTTAAATTGTCTCTGACATACATCGCTACTCCACCACCTTTCCTGTTGACCCTGTCAGTGTGGAATAATTTATAGCCTTGTATGTGACATTCAGAGGGCATCTCTCTATCTTTCAGATTGAGCCAGGTCTCTGTTATAGCAATAATATCTATGTTTCCTGCACTTGCAATTAATCTTAGCTCATCTATCTTATTTCTAACACTCCTGCTATTAGTATAGTAAACCTTAAGGGAGCTAGTCCCTTGCTGCCCTCTGCTGTCCCCCTTTGTTTGCTGACCTGTTCTATTGTCTTTATTTATAACTTCATGCTGAATGCCTTTTATACATTTACTGTTTCCAACCCTAGTGTTGCAACCTGCTTGTTTCCCACACACACCCATACCTCTATCTTCCATCAGTTTAAAATCATAGGCATTTCACCAATGGCCTTCTCAATCGAGTCTGCAAGTGCTACCACCCCTGCCCCAGAGAGATGAACCCCATCCCTTGCATACATATCATGTTTGCCATAAAAGTTGTTCCAGTTGTCAATGAATGGGATTGCAAGTTCCTTGCAGTATCTGTCTAGCCAGCAATTTACACCAATTGCCCTAGACAACCATTCATTTCCTACTCCCCTTCTAGGCAAGATGCTACATATGATTGGGATCCCTCCCTTAGACTTAATGAAATCTATAGCTGACCTGTACTTATCTTATATACATATATATATATATATATATATATATATATATATATATATATAAAAATATATATATATATATATATATATATATATATATATATATATATATATATATATATATATATATATATATATATATATATATATATATATATATATATATAAGTATATATATATATATATATATAAGTATATATATATATACATATATATATATATATATATATATATATATATATGTATATATATATATACTTATATATATATATATATATACTTATATATATATATATATATACTTATATATATATATATATATATATATATATATATATATACTTATATATATATATATATATATATATATATATATATATATATATATATATATATATACTTATATATATATATATATATATATATATATATATATATATATATATACTATATATATATATATATATATATATATATATATATATATATATATATATATACCCGATTTCCTATCTTCCATAGCATCAAACGAGCTAATAAGCCAAATTCTTCAGGACAACCTCAGTGACTCAGCAGGAATACAGGACCCTGACTATGCCAGTGCCATCACTGAATGGGAGACTCTTGCTGCTCCGTCACCAAACCCTAGTGCAGCACTGGCCTACAGTCAAGCTGGGATGGCCCCATCGCTGAAAAGGTCCTTGCCAACATGCTCAGGGCTGTAACATCAGACAGGGAGACTGCCCGTCTCCAAACTATGAGCTCACATCACTCTGGGGACTTCCTCCAAACAGTTCTCATTTCGGCAATGGGAACGCGCCTCGACCCTAAGATCCTCCTTATTGCAGTGGCTCTGCGCCTTGCTTCCCCAATTCACACGGAATATACGTGTATTTGGGGCGATGCGCAAGCCAACCAATATGGTCTACATGGTCTTAACTGTTCCAAAGCCAAGGGCTGGCATGCAAGACACAATGAGGTCAATGACATCAATAAAAAGAACCCTTGCTATAGCTGGATGCCCAACCGAGAGGAAGCCCAGATCACTAGCAGCCAACAATACCCACAACCCGGCAAACCGCCCCGATGGGATCACCATCTACCCTTGGAAGAATGGCAAGCTCTTAGCATGGGACTATACCTGTGTGTCCACACTGGCTGACACCTATATCCATCACAGTGTCGGGAGACAGGGAGGAGCTGCTGACCATAGGGAGGAGTACAAGATCAGCAAGTACAGGGACATATCAATTTGTCCCAGTGGGATCAGAGACCTTGTGATCATGGGGACAAAATGCCACACGTTTCCTTAAAGAACTGGGTTCCAGACTCATCGACACCACCAGGGACCCAAGGGCAGCCACTTTCATGTTCCAGCGCCTCAGCGCGGCCATCCAGAGGGGAAATAATGCGGCATACTGTGCTCGTGTCCGGCTTCGGAAGAGCTGGAGGAGATTCATAACCTTTGATATATTGTACCAATGTATTCATGTTTGTGTTTTCTATCAATGTATTCTGTCTATTAATAAAGTTAGCATGTAGCATAAAAATATAGGGGGGTGGTAGGAGAAGAAAATTCTCAAACAGCTTCAGGGAGAACCTTGAGTTTTCCATGAAGCAAGTTTATTCTTTTCTCTGAGGATGAGGGTCCCTATAACAGTTCTAGAGGTGGTACCTCCCTATATTATATACATATGTATGTATATATATATATATATATATATATATATATATATATATATATATATATATATATATATATATATATATATATATATATATATATATATATATATATATATATATATATATATATATATATATATATATATATATAATTAATGTACACTTGTTATGGATTCCATCACACATTGGATTACTCGTTCTTGATAAAGTTGATCAATTGGCCCCAAAAAAAGTACCCTGAAGGAAAAAGTAGAACATAATTTTGGTGTATCCGTGTTCATCATTAGGAATAATATTAAGAGAGAAATAAATAATGAAACCGAATGTTATAGAAATGTAATTAGAAGCCATTATGGTAACATGAATGTAGGTAAGTACGTTTATGGAGCAACTTGCAATGTGAACAGACTGACTGATGTCGTAATGGCCCGGTTTAAGCTTGGTTACAAGTACTTCTGGCAGTTTGGCAGAGACAGATGATGATCAAACCAATGGCCAGCCCTATGGTCAGTATCTTGAACACTATGCACTTAATTGTCCACTTATTGAGGAATATAGAAATAGATTAATAACCTATGTGATATGGCAAGACATCTTATTAATGAAAATTAGATACCAGATATATTAAGCAATTTTCCTAAATTTGTTTGTAACAGATGAGTGAACTGTAAATTTAAATCCAAATGTACTCCTGTAAACCCTTTTAGGGCCTAGTTCCTAAGCCTTTTGTGTATCCATGTGCACTTGCGCTACCGTCCTGTAGACGGTAGTGCACAGTATATCGTATCTGGAGTTTATCTGGAGAGAGTTCCGGGGGTCAACGCCCCCGCGGCCCGGTCCGGTATGTTCACATTCATTCGATAAGATCTGCATTTTTATCGTTTGTACTAATTTTATTCAAGGATAGTACCATAAAAACCTTAATTAGTAGGTACTGTTCAATGTGTTCAATTTGGTCCGATTTTAAGGCTGAAATTAAATTTCTCTATTTTTTCAGCAATAAATGTCCACTGCCTTTGTAAATTTCACGTGTGTGTGTGTGTGTGTGTGTGTGTGTGTGTGTGTGTGTGTGTGTGTACTCGCCTAATTGTACTCACCTAATTGTGGTTACAGGGGTCGAGACTCAGCTCCTGGCCCCGCCTCTTCACTGATCGCTACTAGGTTCTCTCTCTCTCTCTCTCTCTCTCTCTGCTTCCTGAACTTTGTCATACCTTATCTTAAAGCTATGTATGGTTCCTGCCTCCACTACGTCACTTGCTAGGCTATTCCACTTCCTGACGACTCTATGACTGCAGAAATACTTTCTAACATCCCTGTGACTCGTCTGAGTCTTCAGCTTCCAACTGTGACCCCTTGTTTCTGTGACTCATCTCTGGAACATCCTGTCTCTGTCCACCTTACCTATTCCAAGCAGTATCTTGTGTGTGTGTGTGTGTGTGTGTGTGTGTGTGTGTGTGTGTGTGTGTGTGTGTGTGTGTGTGTGTGTGTATGTACTCACCAATATGTACTCGCCTCTTCATTGGTCGCTACTAGGTCCACTCTCTCCTGGCTTCGAGAGTCTTTTCGTACCTCTTCTTAAAGCTATGTTTGGATCCTACCTCTAACAATTCACTCTCCAGGTCGTTCCACTTCTATAGAAACACTTCCTCACTTCCCTGTGACTCATTTGAGTTTTCAAGTCCCAGCTGTGTCCTCATGTTCCTGTTCCTGTCAGACAATCAGCTTGTGGTTCACATCAGCTGATTACCTTGTTATTCACATCAGCTGAATGATTTTTTTACTCACATCAGCTGATTGATTTCTTATTCACATCAGGTAACCGAGCTCCTTTAAAAAACCGATTCTCACAGAGCATTAGAAAATTAAATGTTGATAACATTTGCTTAAGCAAACCATTACACCGCCGAAAGCATAAAAATTTCACAAACAACGGGATGTCAAAACGGTACATTAAAGCATGATGAATAAACAACAGTTAATGAACAATGAGATTCCAAGGTGGTGACCTGAGAACAGCAGATCATCAAATATACTTTTTTTTTAAGACTATGGATAAGACAGTGATGAGGAAGATGAGCGTTCCAACAATACGGTGAAGATAATCTCATATGTACGACTGATCTTGGGCATAGATTGCCAGGCTTGGCATTTTCAAATTAATTTTGAATAATGATGCATTAAGAAGATTTACAACTACTGACAAATAAGAATTTGTGCTGGACTATAATATTTTTTTCTTAAGTTAGTGATGGGAATCAGTAATTAAATATTATGTGCTACTGAATAGACTAATTAATTTTAATGAGTTATTTTAATCACATAGTCGTATGTCGTAATAAAAAAATACAGTAGTTTTGCAATTTATTATAATTTATTTTTTATTTTATCCGAGCTGGACGAGAATCTCACCGCTTGCCAGATGTGGATTTATGTAAATCTGCGATAAATCTCGCAATGCATATTTATAACTATAATTGTAAATACTGTAGTCTGTAAAAAAAAATCTGTCTGAAAATCTCAGCTATTCTGACCCATGACAAGTTTACAGGTGGACTTCAGTAAAGAGAAAAATTCGGAATGGTGACACTGTTCCTGAAAGAAGGCTTGTGAAGTGGAACTTTAAGTCATGTTTGGTGTACTCTTAAATGGTACTCATGGTGGACGGATGATCGGGAAAGATTGGTGAATGCGTATAGCAAACGAACAGGAGAGACAGATGAACGGGAAAGCAAAAGAACGGGAGAGACAGATGAAGAGGAAAAGCAAGTGATCAAGTGATTGAACGCGAAAAGGAATCGATCTGGAGAGTCGGTTGAACGCGAAGAGCGAACAAACAGGAGAGACGAATGAACGGAAAAAGCAAATGAAGGGGAAAGACAGACGAACAGGAGAGAGGCCGGTGAACAACAGTTACATATATTACGACACAACTGTTTCTCAAACCCATCGTGCGGATTACCGCCTCGTTACAGAGCTATGTCGATCTTCAGATCTCCCAGGAAGTATTCCATCACGGCCCATCACGGCCCACCGCCCCGGCGTCTCTGCTTCTTGCGAGCGCTCGCATACTTCGACAGCCACAACGTTATTGCTGTGCCATGAAGCGGCACTCTCTTCAAAATTAAGTTACATGCCCGTGACACACCTGTGGCTTGTTTCGAGGAGTGTTTCAACCAATCACAGTCCAGCCTGAAGCCAAGTTTCTTTGATGACTTCCTGGTAAATCATTCTCATGCTATTAGCTGCCCTCCGGCCCACATAGCCATCACAGACTGCTTGATCAGGCGCTTACAGTAGATAGTGGTTCAGTTTCTTCTTGAAAATTTATATCTTTTGATATGGCACTTAATTTTTTTTATTTCTTATATTTATTTATCATGAGAATGACAAATAACTATGAGCACATCAGTTCTACTGCCAACACTCATAGTTCACCCGATCACAGGAGCAATATATGGAACACTAGGTTGAGTAAATCAAAAGTATTTTCGACAGAATTGATGTATTAATAATTAATTAATCTATGATTACAGTTACTTTATTATGAGTTTACTTACTGCTGGTATACTAGTATTAATGAATATATAACCTTGGTAAAGCCTGTAATTATTATTGAAATTTTACGTTAGTGTTGGCGCAATAATCCTACACCAACGTTTTTCGTATTTTTCATTGCCCCATAATGTCTGGCTCTCCGGCTAACAGCTATGACTTTTGTGATAATTACCGATTTTTTTCTGCTGTTTTGGCCTGATGGAAGACCTTCAACGATTCTGAAAACTTCATCAACCATTGTTCCCTTTTCTGAATCTGATTCAGTACTGCAGTACTGCAAAATTATTATTTTTGTGGAAAGTGGAATAATTTCTCATTTATCCTCCCCCTTCCGAACAAAGACACTTAAATGTAGTACCCGAGAGTTCTTTATTTACTACCAGGCTTTTATATCTGTTACAACTGTCTCTAGCGAGCCTTATGCACTAGCTGGCCTGCCATCATGCTACCATAACTTCACATATTGTTCTGTGATCTAACATCCAGGTATATGTTATTTTTATTTATTTTTTTTTTTTTGGGGGGGGGGGGCTTTACTAAATACCTCACGACCCACTTCGATAGGCCCAGTGAAAGATATGGAAATCTAAATAATGATAAACATCTAAGTAACAAGAAGTAAAATGACAGATGAGAAATTTTGACCCGACAAGGTCTGCTGGACCAAATGTACTGAAAGACGCCGAGGACATGCGCTAACTAATACTAACCAGACTGCTAGAAAACTGCAACCTTGTTAGCAGTGTGGATAAATGGTTCAAAGAACCGATATATTCATAAACTAGACGCATGTACAGTACTCTGATATCTTTATTTTGGAAAAGTTTCGCTACACAGTGGCTTCAACGATGATGTAGCCTCTGTGTGGCGAAACGTTTCCTCAATAAAGATACCCAAGTGTTGCACATGTGTCTAATTTATCACTTCATAACATACCGGTAACAGAGATGTGTATACTTCTCGAAGTGATGTGTTGCTCTACGTATTTTACTGACGTAACGTTTCGCCTGAGTTGCAGGCTTCCTCAGTCAAATACAAAGATATTAGGAAATACTTCTTTTGTCTAGGTGGTAAAAAAAGCGAGGAATGATATAAAGTAATTATTGAAAACCAGTCCAAATGCAATTTAAGACGTAAACAAATGTTACAGATGACCAGAATACAGCAAGTTGCTTGATAGTAGGCTTAGAGGAGGTGCCAAGAGCTGATGCTCAACTCCAAGCAAACCAAATCGTTGTTTACACGAAAGCAGACACGCTACCACCCACTTAATAATAGTCCAAATTTATTCAGTAATAATTTGCATAAATTAGAAATGCTGAAATAATCAGGTCTAGGTTCTCTCTGAGAGAGAGAGAGAGAGAGAGAGAGAGAGAGAGAGAGAGAGAGAGACCTAAAAAATATAATGTTTGAGTTTGAAATTAATTTAATATCTGCATAATTTGGTCGTTGGGGTGGACAGTGTAGAGAGAAATTCACAGTAAAAATAATCGACTTTTTTTTTTTTAAATCATGTACAACAGAGCAAATTGGAGGTGATTTGACGTCTCTTTATCCAACTTCCTATACTCTGATTTCTTTAGGTTGATTAAGTTCCTTTCATTTTTGGAATATACTTCACAGTACCGTGAGCGGAACAACAAACAGCTTACCCACAATGTGAAGAGGGAACTTCTGATGGCGTTTCGGTCCGTCCTGGATTGGCTTGGTCCGATCTGGAACCTCGAGGCCCGATAATGGATCAGAACGGACCGAAGCACAGACTACCTAGTATTGTACAAGTTGTGAGTTAGTTGCGCAAGCAATTATTGTTCTCGCACTGGTCGCTTATTTTCTCGCTTCTTCTATTGTGTACAGTGATCAGAATAATCTTTGTGCGCTACTTGTTTACCTGTTATAAAATAGTGTCCGCTCAACTCTTTCATTTCATTTGTGAAAAGAGAATCTGATTGCTGTGACTAAAAGAAAATTCTCGCAATTGCAAGTTGTTGCTATTGTTGTTGTTGTTGTTGTTGTTGTTGTTGTTGTTGTTTTGTTGTTGGGCTGATGTTCTTGCTGTCATACACTACAAATACACCACCAATACCACTACCTACTTCAGTATCTCCACACACTGAAACTTTCTTAAGCGGTTCCATGACTCTCTCTCTGTGGAGCATCCAACCTCCCATTTTATGTGGAGTTTGTAGTCTACCCTCTTCCCTCTCATCCTCAGTATTCATCAGTCAGTCAAGACTGCTGTGTCAGCCTTGACTATTTTACAGATCGGAAAACATGATAAATTACAGTGACCAGTAAGGTAAAGAGTGAGGTGAGAGAGGACAGTAGTGAGATGTCACCATAGACACTCTACCTTACCCAGTTACTCACTAAACCTATACACTTAATCCTTCGGACCATCATGTACATTTAATAGATGGGGCAATCTGAAGTCAACATATTCCTTATGCTGGTTCAACGACTACATCAGGACGGTGACAGTGATGTTACCAAGACAACGTTACCAGTAATGGTAGAAGTAGAGTTGTGATAGTCATAGCCGAGCTGGTGGTAATCAGAGGCAGAAACACTGGTTTAGCTCTGTGAGTGACAGTGTTGTAATTAACATAAACCATCTACTTCAATCTTTCCCGTAAGTTTCTATGCCATTTTTCCAACATGGTATTTGTGTATTTTCGTTTACCTCCCGTACCCCCTTTCTTCATGGAGTCTTTGGCTGAAGGAAGTGGAAGGTGGAGAGAGAGCCTTCTGCTTTTCTTTCCTTGTCTTATGTACCTAGACAATACACGGTGAGCCTTAATATTCCGTAGGTACATTAGCTGAGAAACGCCCATGTACTTTCTACAGCATCCATCCCCCCCCCTTCTCTATGTGGAGACTCCCATCTTTCCCCTCTTCCTAAAGAGCATCCAACCTTCCCCTCTTCCCGATTTCACCGAGTAGTATATCAGCTGCTGCTGCTGCTGTTGCTTCAGCGCCCACCACCCATCGATTGCTTGCTGCTATCTGGTCTTCCCCTCGCCTTCCTGCGAGTACCCGGCAACAAAGCATGCAACTTGTGCGTCGAGGCAACCCAGCCGTATGCAATCACAAGCACGTATGCGATCGAGGGGGCTGCATAATCTCCAGCCACAAGGAGCTGTACGGTCGGCGCTCCCGTGGGTGTGATCTGTCATCTTGACCACTATGGTCGGCTGGTGGTCAGGCCCCAGGCCCCGCCGTGGGCTGTCGCCTACCTATCATTACTTTGATAGCAATTAATTAATGAAACTTTCAAGGCAGTAGCAAGTTTGAAATGAATGCATTAGCGAGTAATTTGGGTGTGACAAGTCAACAAAAGACTCAATTATGGACTTCACTGTGAGTATCTGATAAGGACTCATTTTGTAGGTTTGGACTCTGTCTGTTCTGTTGAGTCTTGCTTCCTTCCCTACCTTCAAGCGTGTGTGTGTGTGTGTGTGTGTGTGTGTGTGTGTGTGTGTGTGTGTGTGTGTGTGTGTGTCTTGGGGACGGGGGGAGGGGAGGTCCTTGATGCTAGTGAAATGCTCTTCGCCCAAGGAACTGAAGTTTCTCTTCCCGTTCTCGAATAAAATTTACATCCCCAGGGATGTGATGATCTCACTGTGAATAAAATAATAATAATAATAATAATAATAATAATAATAATAATAATTATTATTATTATTATTATCATTATTATTATTATTATTGTTATTATCATAAATAACAAAAAAGGCACAATACCGTGACTGGAACGATACACAAAATAACCCGTTTCGCCATCCAGTGGCTGGCTGGATGGCGAAACGTCTACGATGGGGATGCCCGGGTGTTGCGCATGTGTCTTAATTTCATCTTGTCGGTATTATATACCATTCTTGTACTACTACTACTACTACTACCACCACCTATTCCTGCCTATATATAGCCGTCCTGCTCCACTTCTGGTTAGTGTGACTTTGTCAATGGTCCAAGTCGGACCAAAACGTCGTCGTAAGCTTCTCTCTTTTATGTGCGGGTTATTTGTGTATGTGTATTATTATTATTATTGCTTCCTCCCTGTTCTCAACATTCTGTTTTACCATATTCTCTGTTTCCGTCCTGTTTCGAATCCAGATTTATTCTTAAAAAAACACTGTGCGTATTATTAGTCAGACTTATGGTGGCATATTTTCACTCCGTACACGATGGATTTAGTGTGTGTGCGTGTGTGTGTGTGTGTGTGTGTGTGTGTGTGTGTGTGTGTGTGTGTGTGTGTGTGTGTGTGTGTGTGTGTCTTCAATCCATGATAAATAAACACAATATACAGTAGACAAATATTATAAATATTTTTCTCTTCACGTAGTGTCCATGTATTAAAATAGTCATATTATTCCTTCTCTTCCTTCTCTCCTTATCTATGTTACTTCTTTGTTTACATTTCTTTACGTTTAGGTCACTTTCTGTATTTCTTCCAGATTTGTCTCTTTCATATAGAACGAGCATCACTTTTCCTGAGAAAATGATGCCAAAAATTTTGAGCAGGTTTAGGAGCAAAATATAACGTGTAAATACATTCTCAGATGTACTCCTGTTAATTCTTCAAGAACATGGTTCCTAGGTCTCTTGTATATCCAGATGTTTTTGCCCTACCCACTGTGCCCCGTGGCCTGGTGGCTAAAGCTTTCATTTCAGAGGGCAAGGGTCTGGGTTCGATTCCCAGCAAGGGTAGAAACATTGGGCGTGTTTCTTTACACTGGTTGTCTAAGTTGACTCACCAGTAAGATGTGTACCTGAGTATTAGTCGACTGGTATGAGTCGCATCCTCGGACAAAACTGACCTAATTTGCCCGAAATGCTCTGCATAACCAGCAGCTTTCTATACAGTATTATGTCAATAATGTCAGCTAGGACTGTATACGATGTACATGTACTTGTAGAAATAAAGATATTATTATTATTATTTTTATTATTATCACCCTCCACAGGATGGATATAGGACGTACAGTAAACTAGCCGCTATCTCTCACATGATTAATTAGGGTTCACACCAAACTATCAGTTACCATTCACTGAATGGATTAGGCTGCACAATGAGCTAGCAACCACGGGATGAATATGAGGTGGACGATAAACTAGGATTTACTGTACACATGATACTTTTAATTTGCACGATGACTATCCTCGACCATCCACGGGATGAAGAACAAACTAGCCGCTTTGCCTGCAATACATCTTTTCCCTGCCAACAGATGGAAACAGAAGTCTGCATGTGATCTATGATTCAGAAAGTGAAAAAAATTAACCATAAATTTATTTTAAATAGAGAAGATGAGGAGGGGGAAAACCCAAAAGAAATGAAGAGGCGTTAATCCTTTACGTGTTATAATTTAACTTGTGGCGTTAATCCTTTACGTGTTATAATTTAACTTGTGGTGTTAATCCTTTACGTGTTATAATTTAACTTGTGTGTTAGGAAAAGACAAGGAAAAGAGCGAATTAAAAAAAAATTGAAAAACTTAGTTAAGGCTGAGTAAAAAACAGGACAATTAAAGATGGAAAAAAGTCTAAATTTGGTAGATAAATTAGAAAAAAAAAAACAGCGAGTGGAATCTGGACAAATTATTGTATATCGTCAGTGAACCAACTAAGAAAAATTGTGATACCGACAAGATGTAGAAAAAGACAATTAGGTCAGTTTTCTCTAATAAATGTTCTTAACTGTACATAATTTTTCCACTAAGAGCTTAAGCACTGTGACGTACAGGATGTCCCTTCTCCCCCCCCCCAAAAAAAGGCATACACAGTTTATCAGACTATAACTTTGTAACGTGTTTTATTTTTCATGTGAAAATTGGCCTTAGAAATGGACAATGACAACCTTCTGTACAACGAAAATTTGTACTGAAATGGCACTAGAAATGCGTGAACGTAAATGGCACTGGAAATGCGTGAGCGTAAATGGCACTGGAAATGCGTGAACGTAAGTGGCACTGGAAATACGTGAGCGTAAATGGCACTGGAAATGTGTGAACGTATATGGCACTGGAAATGCGTGAACGTAAACGGTACTGGAAATGCGTGAACGTAAATGGCACTGGAAATGCGTGAACGTAAGTGGCACTGGAAATACGTGAACGTAAATGGCACTGGAAATGAGTGAACGTAAATGGCACTGGAAATACGTGAACGTAAATGGTGCTGGAAATGCGTGAACGTAAATGGCACTGGAAATGCGTGAACGTAAATGGCACTGGAAATGCGATAACGTAAATGGCACTGGAAATGCATGAATGTAAATGGCACTGGAAATGCGTGAACGTAAATGGCACTGGAAATGCGTGAACGTAAATGGCACTGGAAATACGTGAACGTAAATGGTGCTGGAAATGCGTGAACGTAAATGGCACTGGAAATGCGTGAACGTAAATGGCACTGGAAATGCGTGAACGTAAATGGCACTGGAAATGCGTGAACGTAAATGGCACTGTAAATACGTGAACGTAAATGGTGCTGGAAATGCGTGAACGTAAATGGCACTGGAAATGCGTGAACGTAAATGGCACTGGAAATGCGTGAACGTAAATGGCACTGGAAATGCGATAACGTAAATGGCACTGGAAATGCGTGAACGTAAATGGCACTGGAAATGCGTGAACGTAAATGGCACTGGAAATGCGTGAACGTAAATGGCACTGGAAATGCGTGAACGTAAATGGCACTGGAAATACGTGAACGTAAATGGCACTGGAAATGCGTGAACGTAAATGGCACTGGAAATGCGTGAACGTAAATGGCACTGGAAATGTGTGAACGTAAATGGCACTGGAAATGCGTGAACGTAAATGGCACTGGAAATGCGTGAACGTAAATGGCACTGAAAATGCGTGAACGTAAATGGCACTGGAAATGCGTGAACGTAAATGGCACTGGAAATGCGTGAACGTAAATGGCACTGAAAATGCGTGAACGTAAATGGCACTGGAAATGCGTGAACGTAAATGGCACTGGAAATGCGTGAACGTAAATGGCACTGGAAATGCGTGAACGTAAATGGCACTGGAAATGCGTGAACGTAAATGGCACTGAAAATGCGTGAACGTAAATGGCACTGGAAATGCGTGAACGTAAATGGCACTGGAAATGCGTGAACGTAAATGGCACTGGAAATGCGTGAACGTAAATGGCACTGGAAATACGTGAACGTAAATGGCACTGGAAATGTGTGAACGTAAATGGCACTGGAAATGCGTGAACGTAAATGGCACTGGAAATGCGTGAACGTAAATGGCACTGAAAATGCGTGAACGTAAATGGCACTGGAAATGCGTGAACGTAAATGGCACTGGAAATGCGTGAACGTAAATGGCACTGGAAATGCGTGAACGTAAATGGCACTGGAAATGCGTGAACGTAAATGGCACTGGAAATGCGTGAACGTAAATGGCACTGGAAATGCGTGAACGTAAATGGCACTGGAAATGCGTGAACGTAAATGGCACTGGAAATGCGTGAACGTAAATGGCACTGGAAATGCGTGAACGTAAATGGAGTCCAGAGACAGTGCAATGTCTTGATGAGAATGAAGGACAAGTGTTTATACATTATTTTTTTGGGAGGGAGAGGAGATATTCTGTATTTTAGCGATGAAAAAGGCCACTTGTGTGCAGGTTAGACCATTTATTAAAGGAAAAGTTTCGCCACGAGTGGCTTTATCACACAATGAATTAGAGCTGATATACTGGCATATATAAGACCAGTTGTATTGTATTTATCATGAAAATCACGCACAGAACCTATTTTAATAGCGATTACCTTCCAATTATATTCAAAAAAATTCTTGTTTTTTCCAGAAATTTTCCGTAATCAAAAAAAAAAAAATTTTATTTATATTTTCTTATCATTTTTTTTTTTTTTTGCACCTCTGGTTTTGCTGACCAACAATCATTTTTACCCCGAAAAAATATCTGATAAATAAAGCAAAATTCCTTTTTCCCATCACGACAAAAAGGTTGTGCACAATACGGGACTCGGCTCATAAGCAGTACTTTATAAAAAGCAGCATTTTGAGCGTCAGAGATACTTAACTGTGAACAAAATCCTGAAAATATGGAAAGGCCGTCTTGCAGGTCCCTTTTCACTGGTGCGTTTCATTAAGATTTTTGTCATGTTGATGGTCCCTGGGCGACCCTGTGTTGCAGGCACGCGTGCGGGCTGGTGGTCTATAATGGGCGGCCTGGGCGGGCAGGCATATATGGGCGGCCTGGGTGGGCAAGCATATGGGCGACCGAGCTATGGCTGGCAGCAGGAATGTCAGACAGACAGGCGAGCGTACGTAGGGACCAACAGGCGGTGTCAGACAGGTGGGCGTATGTAGTGGCCAACAGGCGGTGTCAGACAGGCGGGCGTACGTCGGGGCCAACAGGCGGGCGTTATGCTTAGCCGGTCTTCTTATTTTCTGTTTCTTTCCCTCTCCTATCTTAATTATGTCTGTTTTCCTTTCTTTACCATCTCTCCTTCACCTCCCCCTCCCCTCTTTCTCATCCTACCATGGGATGCTAACTCCAGCTCTGCTGGAACGATACTCTGGAAGTTCCCGTAGCTGAATACTTAACGGAATACTCTACGATTTCCTCATTGCCCTTCTGAAGTCTTCCAGCTCAGACTGACAGATTTTAAGATTACATAACCCATTCTGTTATTTAGAACAAGGTATCAGCACATTCTTGACGTATCCAAATTTGCTTAAAAAAAGAATCGTATCCGTATCACTTCAGGAAAACGGATGTATCACCAAGAAATACACATAATTTCCTGTGTTTTACGAATATGCAACTCAAATGTACAGGAATTTCAGTCACATAATATAGTATGTAATTCTACAAAACTCTCTGCATATATCTTGATGAGTATATCTCTCATCACAAGGATATATACACCAAGATGTGCATGTTTCTCAGTGTATATAAATTGAGATCTAATTTTAATCGCCATTTTTGAGCTTAAGATGTACTTGACTAGAGATGAATAGATTACATGCAGCATTAATTACCCTCGTGTAGTAGACAGACTTTAAACTCAATTAATCAACCAATTCTTCTAATATTTCCTCACTTACAAGGATAAAGATATCCTGAACTAATAATATGTGGATTACCTTTATTTTAAATAACAAAAAAAGGCACAATACCATGACTTTGTAAATGGTCCAAGTCGGACCGAAACGTCGTCATGCGGGTTATTTGTGTATCGTTCCAGTCACGGTATTATGCCTTTTTTGTTATTTGTCTATTTACCTTTATTTCAGTACCGGTGTGGGAAAACCTTCCCTCACGCCCTGAACCCTCGTGGGAGTTGGGTACTGGATTTTATTGAACTCTTACTTAGGCTAGATTAAGTTAAGGTAGGTTAGAGCAGGTTGATTCGAGTTACGTTGGGTTAGGTCGAAGGTCAGGTCGATTTAAGTTCGGTTAGGTCGGGTCGAGTTAGGTTATGTTAGAATAGGTTAGGTCGAATTTGGTTAGATTAGGTTAGGTTAGATTTGTCGAGGTTTGGTTAGGCTAGGTTAGGTTAGTTTTGACGAGGTTAGGTTAGGGAGGGTCGAGTTAAGTTAGATTTGGTTAGGATAATACAAAATTTTCATATATCATTTGACTAAGGAAAAACCACAGCCATTCTCTCCTACCTTCATCAACAAGGATGTAAACACAGAGAGCTGAACCTTTTTTTTTACCGCATGTGCATAGAGTTGTATGCACCTCTCAGTGTATGTATACCTCGAAATATGTATATCCTCCATGTTTATACACTAGAAGGTGGATGAATGGCCTCCTAATTTAGGGATTGAGGTATTATGGACTGGTGGTGCTTATCCGTTTTGTTCTCTCCGATTTTCTCCTGAATCCCTACCCGTATCCTTACCCCCTCCCCTTACCCCCTCCACTTACCCTTTCCCCTATACCCCCTCCTCTTTACTCCCTCCCCTTTACCTCATTTTCACTGTCTCCTATCCCTGCCTTTCCCCCTCCCCCCCCACACGGAAAAATCGCTATTCATTCATTATTTCTACAATCTTTTTGAAATGTTTCCTTGTCTAATAACTTTGGAAAAATAAGGCAGAAAGCAGGATAGAGAAATAGAGGG
>NC_091303.1:9222493-9232493 GCF_038502225.1 Cherax quadricarinatus
GGGTAGGGTGCCTGGGGTCTGCTTTAGGGTGCCTCGGGCCTGGGGTAGGGTTGCTGAAGTCTGGGGTAGGGTGCCTGTGGTCTGGGGTAGGGTGTCTGGGGTCTGGGGTAGGGTGCCTGGGGTCTGGGGTAGGGTGGCTGGGGATCAGGGGTAGGGAGGCTGGAGTCTGGGGTAGGGTGCCTGGGGTCTGGGGTAGGGTGGCTGGGGATCAGGGGTAGGGAGGCTGGAGTCTGGGGTAGGGTGCCTGGGGTCTGGGGTAGGGTGGCTGGAGTCTGGGGTAGGGTGCTTGGGGTCTGGGGTAGAGTGGCCTGAGTCTAGAGTAAGGTGGCTGGGGTCTGGGGTAGAGTGGCAAGAGCCAGGGGGTAAAGTGGTTAGGGTCTGGGGTACCTAATAGACAGTGCAGATGACGTGATCCTCAGGTGGGTACCAGGAAGTATTTAATCATTGCTGATATATTAAAAGAGAATTAACGAAATTAAAACAATGCTTTAGTACGTCACTGTAAGATGACTTACAACTTTTGAGGTGACAAAAAATAAAATAAATATGTTATATATATATATATATATATATATATATATATATATATATATATATATATATATATATATATATATATATATATATATATATATATATATATATATATATATGTCGTGCAGAATTGGTAAAACTGGTCAATTAGCAAGAACTCATTTAAAATTACGTCCTTTCTAATATTTTCTCCTATACTTTTAAAGATATGTTTTTTTCATTTAGGTTAATGCAAAAATTAATAATTTTGTACCAAAAAAACCTTAGGAAACTTCCATAACCTTATTATAACAAGCGCAATTTAATTTAGCCTGATCCAACTACATATATTTTAGGTAAGTTTACAATAGTTTAATAATAAACAGACACATTGAAATATATTTTTCTCGTTACGCTCAGAATGATTTTTGCGAAATTATTACATACACAAATTTTCGATTGCCTTATTCGGCAAGAAGAGCGTTGCTATTTAAGCCAAAATAGCAGGATTTATTTATTCGCCAAGACATATATATTGTTCCACACAGGAGACATCTTTTTTACCCACAACGTTTCCTTCAGTGGTTGAGAAACGCTGTAGTTAATTACTGTATCCACTATATTTAAATGGTATTTACCATGTTGGAGTCTTAAAGAGAATATGGCACCCCCTCCTCTTCGTTAGTCCTCGTTATCACTCCCATGATAACTGGCCCGTTACTGCAAGTATGACATGGTGTTGGCTGTTACCGGGATATATATTCATTAGCATATTTTTTTCGATAACGTGATAACTACCGGAAGTTAGTATCAGGTTCACTCCTGCTGGGATATAATAAAAAAAATTTTTAATTTTTTCATTGTGAAAATATATATTTAAATCAATAAAATGGAGATTAAGTGTATTACTGTATACATCACTGGTCAACACTCATTTTCTGGCCAATGATATTACACATATTTTAGAGTAAGTTTGTGGTGCTGATTCCGAATGTCATCGGTTTTGCTTGATTGGCTCTAGTTTCTGATAAATTTGGTATCCCATCGAAAAACACGAAAGATGTGAAAAATATATTGATCAGGTGGGGCTAACTTACAAATCCCATTGAAATTATTTTTAAAGTCATGCAAAAGTCAAGTCATGTAATATATACTAGCCCTTCACTACCCCCTATTTCTCTCTTTTGCCTACTGCTATTATTTATTCTACTATTACCTCCACTACTTACCTACCGTTACTACTACTTCCTCTTCTCCCTCTCTTGTTCTCGTCCTCTTCCCCGCTCGCCTGTATGTGCTGACTTCCTCTCTCTCTGGTTGTGAAAATTATATAAAAGTGATGTTCTTGGGGTGACGGACTCATGTCAGGTGTGTCACGTCACGCGAGTTATCCTCATGTCACCTCTCTCGCTTGCTCCCTCACTAGGGCCTATTTAGTACTTTATCCACGATGTCGTGGACTCTGATGCAGAGTTCGAAGGTTCGAGTCCTGCTGTGGACGTAGAGATAACGTATGTATATATATATATATATATATATATATATATATATATATATATATATATATATATATATATATATATATTTCCAGGATAGTGTATCAGATGGGAAAAATGATAAGCAAAGCTGTGAGGAGTATGTTTATACAAGCAAACAATACTATATCATAACACACCAATATTTCGCAACATTCACCATCATCAATCACTCCACAGCTCGGCCGAGCTATTAAAGTTACCACAAAAACCACTAATAAGAGTCAATCGCCGCGTAACATCCTAAGCACTTTATGCAAATGTGTTTCCGGCAGAGAGAGAGGATAATAGGTTGTCGGGACCAATTAAGTGTAGGATATAGTGTGTAGCGGCATATGGTTCCCCCCTTTCATTATTAAAACAGTATTGCATCAAATATCGAGCCGGGTTATATACTGGACGTGATGGGGTGGAACCGGGCACGGCAAACCCGTCCTTAATGTGTGGTATCGCAAGGGCTGTTGCGGCAGCGCTTGTGTTGTTTACCTGGGAGCTCAGTGAGGGCCATGGGAAAATGCCCCTTACTGTCCTTGAATACAGAACCCAGTTTTGACTGCAGCTTTGACAGGTGTTTTCATTACACCTTTAGTATCGCTTTTAACCTATTCTTATTTTGGTTATTTTTTTACGTGTCTATTTTTCTATTATTATTTTGGGTTGTTTATGTGTTCTGTTTGGTACCTGCTGTGGACTTCCGGTGAGGAGTGTGTTGTGTTGGTGGGGAGGAGAGGGTGAGTTGGTGGAGAAGAGATTTGTGAGGGAGTAAGAGATATAGGGGGTGTGAGGGAAAAAGGGAGGGAAGATGGTGTGATTTAGAAAGGGAGAGCGTGTCAGGGAGGGAGAGAAGCAGGAAGGGGAGGGATATAGGGAAGAGAGGGAAGGGAGGGTGGGAGACAGGGATGGAGTAAAGGAAGGGATATAGGCAAAAGAGGGAGAGGAGGGACAGAGGGAGGAAAGGAGGAAGGGAAGATATATAGGGAAGGAAGGGAAGGGCAGGAAAAAGAGAGTCTCCGAGTGCTGTATCACATTATGCTGTTGTGAAAGTAATTACCCTTATGGGAAGATGTTTTTATTGACCCCTCACCCTCCCACCTCCCTTCTCCCACACCCCGACCCCTCCCATACCCCCTTCCCTCTAACCCCCCTTTCCCTCCCCAACAGCAAAAAAAAAAAAAAAATAACAATAAAAATGGACGAGATTCGGTAAATCTTTTATGGCAGGAAAGTCTTCATTGTTGCCACACCAGGAAGTGTGGGGCGGAGGTCTCTATCCTCCCTGTGTTATATGGGCCGTCTGACGTTCAACTTGTACATTTCTTATATCTCTTAATAGTTCAGGGGATATCATCGCTCCGTGGCACGGTCTCAGACCTAACACCTCTATAATTGGGAGGGAAATGATACTAGAATAAGAACTGTTAAGAGGGACATGGGAAGGTCAAGGTTAGTGTACAGTGTAAGAGATTCTTCAGATATACTTATTATCTATCAAGTGAATGAGACGAAAAGAAAAGACCATTAATTCTGACAGAGTTCAAGATGTTTAACAGCCTTCGGCTTCACACTCGTATGACAGAAAGGCTGGTTGGTAAATTAGGGTAGAGCCAATCGAATACACCAGGGTCATTAAAGTTGCGTGTTACCTATTCACCACCACTCAATAATGCTTTAATACCTCAAATTGGGGTTAACGTACTCTCTCAGCATGTATGCACTGAGAGACAAACACCTCTCGGTGTATATGATCCTACATGGGTGGACGGTAGTGTCTCCCTGGATTGTTGCTGTCCATTAATCTGGGTGGGAGCAAAGCTTTCCGTTTGACAAAGGAGTGAGTTATGTACACGACAGCTATCTGCTAACTTCTCTGCGATTACCTGTTTGTAACTACAAGAGCAGAGCTACGCTCATAGTCTCCCGTCTTCAGTGGTTAGAGTATCATGTTTTCTTATTGATAGGTTTGCTGCTTCTTGGAGGAAGAGGTGAATGGTAACGCGAAGCATCCATAGTGAATCTTAGGGTTTGTCTTCCTTTCCCATAATATGCAATAGCAGCAGCAGTTTCCATTAAAAGTGTGATAAGTTACCTATTACAGCTTAAGAAATGAGATTTGTCAGAAAACGCTTCAAACAGCTCCGAATCGTCGAAATATGCAATAAAATAATATTTTAATACACGCCGTTGTTATTTCGGATCCAGCGATAAGCGATACATTTCTGAGGAATATGAAAAACAAGGAAATTGTCGTCTTTACTGGGGGTCCAAAGTGAGAGAATATATGATAGTATTAGCAATGGTATATCTCTGAATGTTTGCCTAATCAGTGGTTATTTTTTTTTCCATTTTACTCTTTCTTCTCTTCCTGCCCTTCTGCCTCCACTTTCTTCATCCTCTTCCATCCAAGCCTCATTTTTCAAGTCTTCCTCCACTTTCTTTGTTTCCCAGTTCCAGTTTTACTCTGTCGTTAGTATTTAGCTCAGGTTCCTCATGACTCACATCTCCAATACCAGTTTCTCTCTCTCTCTCTCTATGTTATATATATATATATATATATATATATATATATATATATATATATATATATATATATATATATATATATATATGTCGTGCCGAATAGATAAAATTGGCCAAATAACAAGAACTCATTTGAAATTAAGTCCTCTCTAAAATTTTCTCTTATACGTTTAAAGATATTATTTCATTGATGGTAATGTAAAAATTAATAATTATGTATCGAAAGAGCCTTAGAAAACTTACCTAACCTTATTATAAGAAAAGCAATTTAATTTAGCCTAATCCAACTAAATATATTTTAGATAAGTTTCCAGTAATTTAATAATAAACATACATAATGAAATAATTTTTTTTCCTTAGGTTCAGAATGATTTTTGCGAAATTTTTACATGCACAAATTTTCGCTTGCCTCATTAGGCCAGACGAGCTTTGCTATTTAAGCCAAAATCGCAAGTTTTGCTCATTCGGCACGACATATGTATATATATATATATATATATATATATATATATATATATATATATATATATATATACACACACATACATTTATCCCTCCGTCTCTCACTGCCTCTCACCTGCATCCCTCCCGTCCGTCCCCACTCTGCCCACCCCAACACCTGCTCAAGCTGCTGGCAAGGTGTGGGATATTGTCTCCCCCCAGGACGGCCCACCCCTCCCCAGCCTTTGTCTGGCTGCTGTGTGGGATGTGCTTCTGCGTGTTTCATCCGTCAACCCCAAGTACAGCACTCCGATACTGGATTACACACAGTGTGAGTTGTCAGGAGCTGGATTTTCTTTTGGTTGCTATATTATTATTATTATTATTATTATTATTATTATTATTATTATTATTATTATTATTATTATTATTATTATTATTGTTGTTGTTGTTGTTAACGTAATTATTATTTTTGTTATTTTTATTATTATATTCGTAGAAATAAACCTGTACAAGAAATATTTTTCGTAGATTACGTTTCGCTCTAGGTAGAGCTTCATCAAGCCTTCCTGGGCTTAAGCTCCACACAGAGCGAAACGTTGTCCAAGAATAAGTTCAGATCTTCAGATTTTTTGCTCCCCACAGTGATGATGATGATGATGATGATGATGATGATGATGATGATGATGATGATGATGATGATGATGATGCCGATATTATTATTATTATTATTATTATTATTATTATTATTATTATTATTATTAACAAAATTCGCTACGCTCGTATGGATCATAAAACGCTGCAAGGCTAAGGTGGGTTATTTACAAAAGGAAGCAGTGTTAAAAGCGATCTTATAAACTAACAATGAACGTCAAAGTTGGCGTCACAAGTTATTTAGTCAAGAAGAGTCATAGAATGTGTCTGCGTTGAAGGCAGGATTGTCTGAATGGAGAGCGTACAAAGTGAGAGCGTTCAGGAGTTGAAAAGGTGACCAGAAACAAGTTCTTCGATCTCGTTGATAAACTGTACAGTCTAAATATATGATGCAATGGTTTAAAAACCGACAAGTTGAAAAATGAGACGCTTGTGCAACATTTGGGAATATTGAGGAGTCTTTACTGAGGACACGTTTCGCCAGCCAGTGGCTTCTTCAGTCCAATACAGAGAAGAAAGGTGGAAGATGAGGAGAATGAGGTAATCAGTCCCTCAGGTTGGGGTTAATGTGTTCAGTCTATTGGTCAAGACTGATGGACTGAACACATCGACTCCAATCTGAGGGACTGATTACCTCATTCTCCTCCTCATCTTCCACCGTTCTTCTCTGTATTGGACTGATGAAGCCACTGGCTGGCGAAACGTGTCCTCAGTAAAGACTCCCAAATGCTGCTCAAGTGTCTCATTTTTCACAGTCAAAATAATGCCTGACTGTCGTGCAGGCTTGGAAAGTTTGAAAGAGAGAACAGCCGGGCGCCTTTGTATGTGATAGCTTTATGTCAGTCTGCTGATTTGCTCATGAACAGAGTACAGTACGGAAGAGCGATGGAACTGTGGTTTGAGCAATAACAGTTTGTTCTCTAACCCGACCAACGACGCTGCCATCGATCACGAATACTTCGAGACGACACCGGAAAATAGTCTGGAGAGCGCAGATTCCCTGCGGAAGATGTGAAAGGTCTTGAACTGCGGAATGAGCAGAATAGTCTGCAGGTTCATTGCTCTGGACACTAGAATGACCAAGAACCCAGCAAAAGACAAGGACTTCATGCATGTTAAAGAGGCGACACAGGCAACATTGAATGCGAAGGACGATGTGATGCGAGAAGTCGAAACTTTGATGAGCTTGTAAAGCACTTCGAGAGTCAGAGGTTACAACAAACGAAGAAAGAGGAAAACAAGCAATGTAGATTCTAGCTGTGAAACTAATAGCCATGTCTGATAAGCGGCTTTGTATCAGAGTGTACGGAAAAAATGCCGCGTACCGAACACCATCAGAAGATTTAGAGCCATCAGTGTACACAGCAGTAGCATACGAGTGCACCCGTAAATTTCAAGGACGAGGGAGTGTATGTCCATACCAGAGATATGAGACTTTGGAAAGGGAAGGCAGGAATGATATACCAGAATCATCGGTACTTTCCTAGGAGGGAAGGGAAAGAAATGAACAGTGGGAACAGAAAAAGTGGGGAAGACTGAGGGAAGTAAGAGTCTGAAGCAGAGATTAAGAGAACATAATGAAGAGCTACGAATGCTGTTTGCAATGTTATTTGAATTGTGATGCCTGCGCCTTCCTGGCACGACTGCTACTGAATGAGTGATGGTGAATGGTTTGTTTCTTTTAGTCACCCAAGCCCTGGTGGAAATTCACTTTCAGTCGCTTTTGAAGCTTCACTAACTTCAATGGCTATTCTAAAAGCCGTAAAGTCACGATGATCACGAAAACGAACCAGATAACGAAGACAGTGAGTATCTGGAATGCCTCTGTGACCTGATAACGAGAAACATCAACAAAACACTCCATATAACAGCAGCTGTCTCACTCTACCACAGGAATACGAGAGAGCTACAGACAGCTACCTCCACCAGTGAGGTGAATTACCGTGAGACGTGCTTCCAGCTCTTCAGATACATCCTCTTTTTTTACGTTTCATGCTTGGAATTGAATTGCCCAGTCAAGCTGTTAAGATATGCAAATGTATGTTAACTATCCAAGGCGTCGGGTTCGACTCTGACGATAATTGAGTTTGCATTTGGCATTGAGATCTTTGCTACCTGGTGAATACTGTCTTACGAGAAGGTAAATCCTATCTTAAGAGAAGGTGAATCCTATCGTAAGAGAAAGTGAATCCTATCTTAAGAGAAGGTGAGTCCTATCTTAAGAGAAGGTGAACCGTATCTTAAGAGAAGGTGAATCCTATCTTAAGAGAAGGTGAATCCTATCTTAAGAGAAGATGAATCCTAACGTAAGAGAAAGTGAATCCTATCTTAAGAGAAGATGAATCCTATCTTAAGAGAAGGTGAACCGTATCTTAAAAGAAGATGAATCCTATCTTAAGAGAAGATGAATCCTATCTTAAGAGAAGATGAATCCTATCTTAAGAGAAGATGAATCCTATCTTAAGAGAAGGTGAATCCTATCTTAAGAGAAGGTGAAGCCTATCTTAAGAGAAGGTGAATCCTATCTTAAGAGAAGATGAATCCTATCTTAAGAGAAGGTGAATCCTATCTTAAGAGAAGATGAATCCTATCTTAAGAGAAGGTGAATCCTATCTTAAGAGAAGATGAATCCTATCTTAAGAGAAGGTGAATCCTATCTTAAGAGAAGGTGAATCCTATCTTAAGAGAAGGTGAATCCTATCTTAAGAGAAGGTGAATCCTATCTTAAGAGAAGATGAATCCTATCTTAAGAGAAGATGAATCCTATCTTAAGAGAAGATGAATCCTATCTTAAGAGAAGGTTAATCCTATTTTAAGAGAAGATGAATCCTATTTTAAGAGAAGGTGAATCCTATCTTAAGAGAAGATGAATCCTATCTTAAGAGAAGATGAATCATATCGTAAGAGAAAGTGAATCCTATCTTAAGAGAAGGTGAATCCTATCTTAAGAGAAGGTGAATCCTATCTTAAGAGAAGGTGAATCCTATCTTAAGAGAAGATGAATCCTATCTTAAGAGAAAGTGAATCCTATCTTAAGAGAAGGTGAATCCTATCTTAAGAGAAGATGAATCCTATCTTAAGAGAAGATGAATCCTATCTTAAGAGAAGGTGAATCCTATCTTAAGAGAAGATGAATCCTATCTTAAGAGAAGGTGAATCCTATCTTAAGAGAAGATGAATCCTATCTTAAGAGAAGATGAATCCTATCTTAAGAGAAGGTGAATCCTATCTTAAGAGAAGATGAATCCTATCTTAAGAGAAGGTGAATCCTATCTTAAGAGAAGATGAATCCTATCTTAAGAGAAGATGAATCCTATCTTAAGAGAAGGTGAATCCTATCTTAAGAGAAGATGAATCCTATCTTAAGAGAAGGTGAATCCTATCTTAAGAGAAGATGAATCCTATCTTAAGAGAAGATGAATCCTATCTTAAGAGAAAGTGAATCCTATCTTAAGAGAAGATGAATCCTATCTTAAGAGAAGATGAATCATATCGTAAGAGAAAGTGAATCCTATCTTAAGAGAAGGTGAATCCTATCTTAAGAGAAGATGAATCCTATTTTAAGAGAAGGTGAATCCTGTCTTAAGAGAAGGTGAATCCTATCTTAAGAGAAGGTGACTCCTATCTTAAGAGAAGGTGAATCCTATCTTAAGGGAAGATAAATCCTATTTTGAGAGAAGGTGAATCCTGTCTTAAGAGAAGATCAATCCTATCTTAAGAGAAGGTGAATCCTATCTTAAGAGAAGGTGAATCCTATCTTAAGAGAAGATAAATCCTATTTTAAGAGAAGGTGAATCCTATTTTAAGAGAAGATGAATCCTATCTTAAGAGAAGGTGAATCCTATCTTAAGAGAAGGTGAATCCTATCTTAAGAGAAGGTGAATCCTATCGTAAGAGAAGGTGAATCCTATCGTAAGAGAAGGTGAATCTTGTCTTGAAGGTAGATCCTGTGTTAAGAGAAGATAAGTCCTGCCTTAAGGAGAGAGAAATCCTGCCTTAAAAATAGGCAAATCTTGTCTTAAGAGAAGCCAAGTTGTGTCTAAAGAGAAATTAAATCCTGTCTTAAGGTAATTCTACTCTTAAAAGAAGGTACATTCTTCTTTAAGACACGGTAAATCTGCCTTAAGTTAAATACGCCTTTAAGAGAAGGTAAATCCTGCCTTGAGGAAAGGTGTGGAATAAGGTAAATAAACTGATTATTTAAAGTGACGAAATAAAAAAAAAGTCTCTTAAGTAATAAGCAAATAAGAAGCAAAGTAAACCATTAAGTGGTTTAAATTACTATGCGATTGCTTAATGATAAGGGTCATAATGAGGTCCTAACGATCCAACTACCGGAA
>NC_091303.1:9239993-9259993 GCF_038502225.1 Cherax quadricarinatus
AATTAACCTAATTGCCGGAATGCTCTGCATAACAAGGGGTTTTCTGTATAGTAGTATGTCATTGATGTCAGCTAGGTCTGTATACCTTGTACATATACTTATAAAAATAAAGATTATTATTATTATTATTATTATTATTATTATTACCCCCACAAGGCCCTTCCCACAGCTGCTCTCTTCCCAGCCACCCGCATACCCTAACACCTGCATTCCCATCCCTTCCCACAGCCTGTACTCCCACACCTGACGCACGTGTGGTGCTTTATAGTCGTGCTTTATAACCAATGTGGTCAAACAATCGGAATTATCGCTAAGCAATTTTTATCCTAGCTGGCCCATAGACCTATTTGCCTGAATTAACAAGGGATGCAAAACTGAAATTAAAAAACAATCCAGGAATTTTACTTTACTAAAATATATGTAATAAAAGATAGGCGATTCTCTCTCGATCTAAGATCAGTCTGACTTTATCTAGTATTTATCTAGTAGTAGTAGTAGTAGTAGAAATAGAAATACTACTACTGCTATTAGGAAGAGCAGTAGCAGTAATATTTGTGACTTTTACAGAGCACTGTGCATGTAGCTTAGACATAAATAACAGTACAAAAAAACTCAAAACAAGGATAACAGAAACGAAGAACAGAAGCAACGAACATGAGCACAACGCAGATAAATACTACCACATCAGGAAGTGAAAATAAACGGGAGAAAAAGCACTGTATAATAAACACGGGGAGTCCTTAGATAATCTAGATGGTCAATTGGGTTTGAAGCCTTTCGACTACACTAGGTTTATTAAGGATTTAAGGATACATGTAACCTGTTTACTAGCAGTCAATTATACTGTATTCCCTAGAATGGAAATAAAGGTATATATGCACTGAGATATATACATCTCACAGTGTATATACGTAATGAAGATACACATCTTCCAGTGCATATATACACTGACAGATATACACATCTCTCAGTCTAAACATATATATATATATATATATATATATATATATAAATATATATATATATATATATATATATATATATATATATATATATGTATATATATATATATATATATATATATATATATATATATAATAATAATAATAATAATAATAATAATGATAAGGAGAAGGAGAAAGGTACATGACACGTTCTTCAGAGAGCAAGAGTTAACTGATAGAGCTCACTCTTGTCTTGTTTGGTCCTGCATCACGGTACTCCCTACAAAGTTCCTTGGCTCAAGAGCCCTCCACTAGCGTCAAGGTACCCATTCAAGACTCCTTGAATCAAAAACCTTCTACCAGCATCAAGGCACCCATTCAAGTCTCCTTGGATCAAAAACCCCCTACCAGCATCAAGGTACCCATTCAAGACTCTGGATCAAGAGCCTTCCACCAGCATCAAGGGAGCCCGCTCCCCGCTGAATGGTCTACCCACACTGTGTTAAGAGGGCAGTGTGCTGTGAGGACAGTGATGTCAGGGGAGGCTCGGGGGTGTTGGGGGGTTGAGGGAGTTGGGGTGGGAGAGGTTGGGGGGGGGGCGGGTGAGTGGGCAATGTTGGGGGTAGTGGAGGTGACTTATATGAATAATAATTTAGAGGATTATCATTTTATGTTTATTTTCATAATTCCTTTTGGTACCATTGCTATCATTAATGATGTCATTATTATTATTATTATTATTATTATTATTATTATTATTATTATTATTATTATTATTATTATTATTATTATTATTAATACTATTATTATTATTATTATTATTATTATTATTATTATTATTATTAATATTATTATTATTATTATTATTATTATTATTACTGTTGTTGTTCTAAAGATTCTAGCCTTATCGAATATATCCCAACTTTCCAACCTTTCCCAGGGATATATTCCGGTCTTCCCTTGAAATATATTCCAGCTTTCAATCTTTCCCTGCCTTTTCTTAGGATATAATACAACTTTCCAGTATTCTATTGAAATATATATTACAACTTTCCAGTCTTCCCTTGAAATATATTACAAATTTCCAGCCTTTTTCCTGAAATGCCCTAAAATTAGACAATCTATCTCATGAATATTCACAGTACTCTTCTAGTTTTTCCAAATATGCACTAATACTCCAGATTGCATATTTCACATCCCCCAAAGACACAGTGTGTGTGTGACACCATCTCTTCTCACCCAAGCATCCGAACAACAGCATCTGTTCCTCCTGCAACATCCTGGGGACAATATCCTAATTTGCAACACCCTTGTGATAGCTTCCCATTTATGCAAAAATCCAGGCGAATGCATCCCCTTATCCGCATCATCCAGCAGATATCATCCCTCCTTACAGCATCCAGGGAACAGTATCCCCACTAACACAGCACCCAGAAAGCAGCGTCTTACCTAACAGCATCCAAGGAAAAGTATCTCTGCTCCTCCAAAACATTCAGCAGACATCTTTCCTACAGCATCCATGAAACGAGACAGTATCCATCCTTTTTCAACTGCAACATCCAGAAGAAAACACTAGCCTCTACAACATCAACGAGGCAATATTCCTTCTTTGGAATAAGATATAAAAGACAACATCTTTCTCCACAGCATATATGGAACAGTATCCCCTGTCTGCCTCAACATTCCGAAGAGAACATCCACTCCCTGGCACAACATCCGGCTGACAGCCTCCCTCACCCTCCATCCTCCCAGCAAGAGAGAGAGCATCTGCAGCATCCTTAGCTTCATGCTTTGTTCCAACACCCGCCTGACGGGGTCTTGCGGTAATTACCCGCTGGCCTTGACGACCTCCTCACGGCTGCTGATCCAGTGTACGGGTCCACTTCTGATGATGGTAGTGGTTGAGTGGTTGTGGTGATGGTAGTGGTGGTAGTGGTGATGGTAGTGGTGGTAGTGGTGATGGTAGTGGTGGTGGTGATGGTGAAAAGGATAAAAATCAGCAATATCAGCGGCTGAAATAATCGACCTCCAGCAACTACAAATAGGAGAATAAATAATTTGGAGAGGAAACTTTAGAATACTTTTCGGGTCTTCCTGAACCTTGGTCACCCATTCTCTAGACAACTATCATCCACCAGTAGGTATTAAAAACACAGTAAAAACGTTTTACATATATATATATATATATATATATATATATATATATATATATATATATATATATATATATATATATATATATATATATATATATATACATATATATATATATATATATATATATATATATATATATATATATATATATATATATATATGTCGTGCAGAATATGTAAAACTGGTCAATTAGCAAGAACTTATTTAAAATTAAGTCCTTTCTAAATTTTTCTCTTATACGTTTAAAGATATAATTTTTTCATTAATGTTGACGTAAAAATTTATAATTTTGCACTAAAAGAATCTTAGAAAACTTACCTAACCTTATTATAACAAGCGCAATTTATTTTAGCCTAACCCAACTAAATATATTTTAGATTTGTTTACAATAATTTAATACTAAATAAACACAGTGAAATATATTTTTTTCGTTAAGTTCAGAATGATTTTGGCGAAATTATTGCATACACAAATTTTCACTTGTCCTATATGGCAAGATGAGCGTTGCTATTTAAGCCAAGATCGCAAGTTCTGCCTATTCGGCACGACATATATATATATATATATATATATATATATATATATATATATATATATATATATATATATATATATATATATGTCGTGCCGAATATGTAAAACTGGTCAATTAGCAAGAACTCATTTAAAATTAAGTACTTTCTGAAATTTTCTGTTATACGTTTAAAGATATATTTTTTTCATTAATGTTCATGTAAAAATTTTTAATTTTGCACCAAAAGAATCTTAGAAAACTTACCTAACCTTATTATAACAAGAACAATTTATTTTAGTCTAACCCAACTAAATATATTTTAAATACGTTTACAATAATTTAATACTAAACAAACACAATCAAATGTATTTTTTTCGTTAGGTTCAGAATGATTTTGGCGAAATTATTGCATACCCAAATTTTCACTTGTCCTATATGGCAAGATGAGCGTTGCTATTTAAGCCAAGATCGCAAATTCTGCCTATTCGGCACGACATATATATATATATATATATATATATATATATATATATATATATATATATATATATATATATATATATATACATATATATATATATATATATATATATATATATATATATGTATATTTATAAACAAAATACATTTACAGAAAAAAACATAAACATGAATACAATGTGTGTGTGTGTGTATGTGTGTGTGTGTATATGTGTGTGTGTGTGTGTGTGCGCGCGCGCGCGTGTGTGTGTGTGTGTGTGTGTGTGTGTGTGTATGTATTAAATTTAAGATTTTTTTATTCTCTAATACAAAAAATAATTCATACTATATATAATCAGTGAATTGTTGCATCAGACCTGAGAAGGGATAATCACCCACATGTGTTGCAGATGTTGATCTGCCAGCACCTGTCTGGTGTGTGTATGTGTGTGTGTGTGTGTGTGTGTGTGTGTGTGTGTGTGTGTGTGTGTGTGTGTGTGTGTGTGTGTGTGTGTGTGTGTGTGTGTGTGAGTGTGCGTGTGAGTGTGCGTGTGTAAGAGAGAGAGAGAGAGAATAGAAGGGAAGACAGGGCGGGGTTAAGGATACTTGTCATCAAGTGTTAAGAGATTCAACAGACTGCAGCTGTTGCATATGGCTTACCGTTGTCAGGTAATATAGAGCTTGGCACATAATATATCACTGTAGCCGAATGAGAGGATCTAGAATTTTAGATAAGCAAGAGACAGTATGTGTGTGTGTGTATGTGTAGGTATATAAATCACTACTTGGAGTGAATACTTGTCTGTCCAGCTCTGTGGGAGTCTTTGTTACTGTACAGCAATGTCTCTCATTATATTCTCTCAAGTAAGGGACAGTATGCAGTAGCGGGCTCATGCTAGACAGGTGTGTGTCTACACGGATAATTATGTTCACGTGTTGCGTCAAAATCCGGTTGCGTGTGTGTGTGTGTGTGTTTGTTTTGTCCTCCTATATTATGCTAATTTATTAGTTTTCTCTCTAATTGTCTACAAAATGTTTTTGATGAGTTGAAAGTAGCAATTTCCTCTTGCTCACTACTACCCGCTTTCCGACACTACCCAATTATACACACATTTGATGGAGAAATGAACATTAAACCAATACCGTTTCTCGTCCTCTAATGGTTCTCAGGTAAACTCTTGTAATGACAGTCATCACTGGCTATAAAATTACGGGTATATATATGAATCGATATAACGTTGCTTATTATACTATGTATAATACGGCATATAAAATAATTATTTATGTATACACATTAGTGTACTTTGTATTATATAGTCACTGGCGAATCTTTGAGATGGAATACATATACGGTATATATACATACATACATGTGTGTGTGTGTGTGTGTGTGTGTGTGTGTGTGTATACTCACCTACTCACCTATTTGTGGTTGCAGGGGTCGAGTCCTAGCTCCTGGCCCCGCCTCTTCACCGGTTGCTACTAAGTCCTCTCTCTCTCTGCTTCCTGAGCTTTGTCATACCTCTTCTTAAAACTATGTATGGTTCCTGCCTCCACTATTTCACTTGCTAGGCTATTCCACTTCCTGACGACTCTATGACTGAAAAATATTCCTAACGTCCCTGTGACTCGTCTGAGTCTTCAGCTTCCAGTTGTGACCCCTTGTTTCTGTGTCCCCTCTCTGGAACATCCTATCTCTGTCCACCTTGTCTATTCCCCGCAGTATCTTGTATGTCGTTATCATGTCTCCCCCGACCCTTCTGTCCTTCAGTGTCGTCAGTCCGATTTCCCTCAACCTTTCCTCTTACGACATTCCCCTGAGCGCTGGAACTAGCCTTGTTGCAAACCTTTGTACTTTCTCTAATTTCTTGACGTGCTTGACCAGGTGTGGGTTCCAGACTGGTGCTGCATACTCCAGTATGGGCCTAACATACACAGTGTACAGTGTCTTGAACGATTCCTTATTAAGGTATCGGAACGCTATTCTCAGGTTTGCCAGGCGCCCGTATGCTGCAGCAGTTATTTGGTTGATGTGTGCCTCCTGTGACGTGCTCGGTGTTATGGTCACCCCAAGGTCTTTCTCCCTGAGTGGGGTCTGTAGTCTTTCTCCACCTAGCCTATACTCTGTATGCGGTCTTCTTTGCCCCTCCCCAATCTTCATGACTTTGCATTTGGCAGGATTGAATTCGAGAAGCCAGTTTCTGGACCACATGTCCAGCCTGTCCAGGTCTCTTTGCAGTCCTGCCTCATCCTCATCCGATTTAATTCTTCTCATCAACTTCACATCATCTGCGAATAGGGACACTTCAGAGTCTATTCCTTCCATCATGTCGTTAGCATATACATAAAATAGCACTGGTCCTAGAACTGACCCCTGTGGGACCCCGCTCGTCACAGGCGCCCACTGTGATACCTCTTCACATACCATGACTCGTTGCTGCCTCCCTGTCAGGTATTCCCTTATCCATTGCAGTGCCCTCCCTGTTATATGCGCCTGATCCTCCAGCTTCTGCACTAATCTCTTGTGGGGAACTTTGTCAAAGGCCTTCCTGCAGTCTAGGAAAACGCAATCAACCCACCCCTCTCTCTCGTGTCTTACTTCTGTTACCGTGTCATAAAACTCCAGGAGGTTTGTGACACAGAATTTGCCTTCCATGAACCCATGCTGGTTTTCATTTATAATCTTGTTCCGTTCCAGGTGTTCGACCACTCTCCTCCTGATAATCTTCTCCATGACTTTGCACACAATACATGTCAGAGACACAGGTCTGTAGTTTAGTGCCTCATTTCTGTTTCCTTTCTTAAATATGGGGACTACATTTGCTGTCTTACATTTCTCAGGTAGTTGCCCAGTTTCAAGGGATGTGTTGAAGATTGTGGTTAGAGGCACGCACAGCATGTGTGTGTGTGTGTGTGTGTGTGTGTGTGTGTGTGTGTGTGTGTGTGTGTGTGTGTGTGTGTGTGTGTGTGTGTGTGTGTGTGTGAGTGTGCGTGTGTGTGTGTATATATGTCTGTGTGTGTGTGCGTGTATGTGTGTATGAATGTATACTTTCATAAACGATCATTTCATTCATTTGATTTCTTCAGTAAAAACAATGGCGAGTGATTTGTTTTTTAGAGGGTATTAAATATAACGTGACTAAGAACATATATAGAAAGAAAGTTGGTAATCTACGCTGGCTTTTTTTTTTTTTTTTTGACGCTGTGAGAGAAGTTGATGAGGATCAATGTATCGTCTGTGTGTATCTGATGGGACGATATCCCCAAACATGGTGATGTAAACTGTTTATGGCGCTCATTATTACTCCAGTCCACCCACTAGTGTTTCTCCCCACCCTTCCATTAGTGTTTCTCTATACCACTCCACTAGTGTTTCATCCCACCCCTCCAATAGTGTTTCTCCCCACCCTTTCATTAGTGTTTCTCTATACCACTCCACTAGTGTTTCTCCCCACCCCTCCACTAGTGTTTCTCCTAAACCTCCACTAGTGCTTCTCCCCACCCCTCCACTAGTGTTTCTCCCGAAACCTCTACTAGTGCTTCTCCCCACCCCTCCACTAGTGTTTCTCCCAGCCCCACTACTATTGTTCCTCCCCACCCCTCCACTAGTGTATCTCCCCAAACCTCCACTAGTGTTTCTCCACACCCCTCCACTAGTGTTTCTCCCCCACCCCTCCACTAGTGTTTCTCACCAGTCCTCCACTAGTGTTTCTCCCCAGACATCCACTAGTGTTTCTCCTTACCCCTCCATTAGAGTTTCTCCCTACCCCTCCACTAGTGCTTCGTCCCACCCCTCCACAAGTGTTTCTCCCCACCCCTCCACTAGTGTTCCTCCTCACCCCTCCACTAGTGTTTCTCCCTAAACCTCCACTAGTGCTTCTCCCCACCCCTCCACTAGTGTTTCTCCCCAAACCTCCACTAGTGCTTCTCCCCACCCCTCCACCAGTGTTTCTCCCCACCCCTCTACTATTGTTCCTCCCCACCCCTCCACTACTGTATCTCCCCAGACATCCACTAATGTTTCTCCCCACCCCTCCATTAGAGTTTCTCCCTACCCCTCCACCAGTGCTTCGTCACACCCGTCCACAAGTGTTTCTCCCCACCCCTCCACTAGTGTTTCTCCCTACCCCTCCACTAGTGTTTCTCCCAAAACCTCAACTAGTGTTTCTCCCCACCCCTCCACTAGTGTTTCTCCCCACCCCACTGCTAGTGTTTCTCCTCACCCCTCCACTAGTATTTTTCCCCAAACCTCCATTAGTGTTTCTCTACACCCCTCCACTAGTGTTTCTCCCCAAACCTCCACTAGTGTTTCTCCGCACCCCTCCACTATTGTTTCTAACCAGCCCTCCAATAGTGTTTCTCCCCAAACATCCACTAGTGTTTCTCCCCAAACCTCCACTAGTGTTTCTCCCCACCCCTCCATTAGTGTTTCTCCCTACCCCTGCACTAGTGTTTCTTCCCACCCCTCCACTAGTGTTTGTCCCCACCCCTCCACTAGTGTTTCTCCCCAGACCTCCACTAGTGTTTCTCCCCCCTCCACTAGTGTTTCTCCCCACCCCTTCACTAGTGTTCCCCCCATCCACTAGTGTTTCTTCCCAGCCCTTCACTAATGTTTCTCCCCAGAACTCCACTAGTGTTTCTCCCCAACCCTCCACTAGTGTTTCTCCCCACCCCTCTACTAGTGTTCCTCCCCACCCCTCCACTAGTGTTTCTCCCCAAACCTCCACTAGTGTTTCTCCACACCCCTCCACTAGTGTTTCTAACCAGTCCTCCACTAGTGTTTCTCCCCAGACCTCCACTAGTATTTCTCCCCAAATCTCTACTAGTGTTTCTCCCCAAACCTCCACTAGTGTTTCTCCCCACCCCTTCACTAGTGTTTCTCCCCAGCCCTCCAATAGTGTTTCTCCCAAGACCTCCACTAGTGTTTCTCCCCACCCCTCCACTAGTGTTTCTCCCCACCCCTCCACTAGTGTTTCTCCCCACCCCTCCACTAGTGTTTCACCCCATACCTCCACTAGTATTTCTCCCCACCCCTCAACTAGTGTTTCTCCCCACCCTTCCACTAGTGTTTCTCCCCACCTCTACACTAGCGTTTCTCCCCAAGCCTCCACTAGTGTTTCTCCACACCCCTCCACTAGTGTTTCTCCCCCACCCATCCACTAGTGTTTCTCCTCACTCTTCCACTAGTGTTTCTCCCCAAACCTCAACTAGTGTTTCTCCCCACCACTTCGCTAGTATTTCTCCCCACCCCTCCACTAGTGTTTCTCCCCAAACCTCCACTAGTGTTTCTCCTTAAACTTTCACTAGTGTTTCTCCTCACCCCTCCACTAGTGTGTCTCCCCACCCCTCCACTAGTGTTTCTCTCCACCCCTCCACTAGTGTTTCACCCCATACCTCCACTAGTGTTTCTGCCCCACCCCTCCACTAGTGTTTCTCCCCAACCCTTCCGCTAGTGTTTTTCCCCACCTCTCCACTAGCGTTTCTCCCCAAGCCTACACTAGTGCTTCTCCACAACCCTCCCATAGTGTTCTCCTCACCTCTCCACTAGTGTTTCTCCTCACTCTTCCACTAGTGTTTCTCCCCAAACCTCCACTAGTGTTTCTCCCCACCCCTCCACTAGTGTTTCTCCCCACCACTTCGCTAGTATTTCTCCCCACCCCTCCACTAGTGTTTCTCCCCAATCCTCCACTAGTGTTTCTCCTCAAACTTTCACTAGTGTTTCTCCCCACCCCTCCACTAGTGTTTCTCCCCACCACTCCACTACTATTTCTCCCCACCCATCCACTAGTGTTTCTCCACAAACTTCCATTAGTATTTCTCCCCACCCTCCATTAGTGTTTATCCCCACCACTCCACTAGCATTTCTCTCCACCCCTCCACTAGTGTTTCTCTCCAAGCCTCCACTAGTGTTTCTTCCCAAACTTCCACTAGTGTTTCTCCCCACCCCTCCACTAGTGTTTCTCCCCACCATTTCCACTAGTATTTCTGCCCACCCATCCACTAGTATTTCTCCCCAAACCTCCACTAGTGTTTCTCCCCACCACTCCACTAGTATTTCTCTCCACCCCTCCACTAGTGTTTCTCCCCTAACCTCCACTAGTGTTTCTTCCCAAACTTCCACTAGTGTTTCTCCCCTCCCCTCCACTAGTATTTCTCCCCGCCACTCCACTAGTATTTCTCCCCACCCCTCCACTAGTGTTTCTCCCAACCACTCCACTAGTATTTTTCCCCACCCCTCCACTAGTGTTTCTCCCCACCACTCCACTAGTATTTCTCTCCACCCCTCCACTAGTGTTTCCCCCCTAACCTCCACTAGTGTTTCTTTCCAAACTTCCACTAGTGTTTCCCCCCTAACCTCCACTAGTGTTTCTTTCCAAACTTCCACTAGTGTTTCTCCCCTCCCCTCCACTAGTGTTTCTCCCCACCACTCCACTAGTATTTCTCCCCACCTCTCCACTAGTGTTTCTCCCCACCACTCCACTAGTATTTCTCTCCACCCCTCCACTAGTGTTTCTCCCCAAACCTCCACTAGTGTTTCTCCCCAAACTTCCACCAGCGTTTCTCCCCACCCCTCCACTAGTGTTTCTTCCCACCCCTCCACTAGTGTTTCTCCCCACCACTCCACTAGTATTTCTCTCCACCCCTCTACTACTGTCTCCCATCCCTCCACCAGTGTCTCCCACCCCACAACCCATCCTATATCCTTCCCCGGTGCGTTTTCCCCCCGCACGTCCCTTTCATCAAACTTCCCTTCCTCTACGCTCTGCACACCTTTTCCCTTCTCCCTCCAATTGTCCACCTCCTTCCCAATACTTCTCTTCCATTTTGCACCCCATCTCAGAGACAAGCATTCTCCATCATTCTCTCTCTCCCACATTCATTCCTCATTCTTGATCATATACCCTTTCTGTCATTGTATTCCTTTATCACAGCTTCCTTAATTAGTATGCTCGATCTATTGGTCGATAGATAACATGATTCACGTATCAGAAAGCAAGATTATTTTAGTCGATAGATAATGTAGGTAGGGGATCAGAAATGTTGATCTATTGGTCGATATACATTGTAGGCTACAAGGTTCGTTCAATTGGCCAATAAATTACGGGTAGACCAGAAGGTTTGATCTATCGGTCAATTGATAGTATGGATTAGAGCAAGTGCTGATGAATTGTGTGGGATACATTGGGTGTGGCACAGAGAGGGTGTGGGACACAATTGGTGTTTGATACAGAGGGTGTGAGATATAGTTGGTGTGGGACACAGTGGGTGTGGGACACAGTGGGTGTGGGACACAGTGGGTGTGGGATACAGTGGGTGTGGGACACAGTGGGTGTTGGACACAGTGGGTGTGGGATACAGTGGGTGTGGGACACAGTGGGTGTGGGACACAGTGGGTGTGGGACACAGTGGGTGTGGGACACAGTGGGTGTGGGACACAGTGGGTGTGGGACACAGTGGGTGTGGGACACAGTGCGTGTGGGACACAGTGGGTGTGGGACACAGTGGGTGTGGGACAGTGGGTATGGGACACAGTGAGTGTGGGACACAGTGGGTGTGGGACACAGTGGGTGTGGGACACAGTGGGTGTGGGACACAGTGGGTGTGGGACACAGTGGGTGTGGGACACAGTGGGTGTGGGACACAGTGGGTGTGGGACACAGTGGATGTGGGACACAGTGAGTGTGGGACACAGTGGGTGTGGGACACAGTGGGTGTGGGACACAGTGGGTAGGATGGGCGAGATAAGGTGTGGGATAGATTATCTACTGGGAGGATCTTACGTGTGTATTGGTCTCCCCTAACCTCAGCCTCTCCTCCTCCCCCTCCCATTTACTACCTTCTCCCTCCATCCCTCTTTCTTGCCCCTTACCTCCAGTTGCTTTCCCATCCCCACAAAACCCATCCTACAGCTACTCCTCAACCATCCAATCCTACCTACTCCTGGTAGGTAGGATTGCCTCAACCTACAACTCTCCGTTTAGCTAATCCTTGTCCGTCTACCCTTTAATTCCCTCTTTCCCCCCTCATCTTACCCATATTTTCCATCGCTTTATCTGCCCTTCACCTTCTCATTTACCTTGCCCTTTCTCCTACCTACATTCATTTACTAAATTCACTTCCTTCCCTCCTTCCTTTCACCATCCCCCAGTTATTTCTAATACATCCTTCCCTTTCCTACCTCTCCTCTCCACTCTTTCTCCGTCCTACCGTCTTTCCTCTTGATTCCTCCTTCTTCCTTCCTTCCTTCCCTCTCCTTCCTCTATCCGACTTACCTTACAGCCATTCTCTTGTTATATAATTTGTTCGTATGTGATATAATACTCTTACTATGTTATTTGTATTTTATGTATTCTGTGTGATCTCTCTCTCTCTCTCTCTCTCTCTCTCTCTCTCTCTCTCTCTCTCTCTCTCTCTCTCTCTCTCTCTCTCTCTCTCTCTCTCTCTCTCTCTCTCTCTCTCTCTCTCTCTCTCTCTCTCAAAGATCTCTCTCTCTCTGTGATCTCTCTCTCTCTCTCTCTCTCTCTCTCTCTCTCTCTCTCTCTCTCTCTCTCTCTCTCTCACATGGTTTGACAAGGATTAAGGATCCCTAGCTTTATTGACAAGCTATTTACAGGTTAAGGTTTCCTAACTTTATTGACAAGCTAAGAGCTGTTACCTACATCAGCTCATTTGAAAGCATTTTTATTGTTATGAGACATACAAGTAGGGAACAGGATGAAGTTGGAGCCATCTGTGGGCCAGCATTTTCATTTGATCAACTGACGTTATCTCGTTGACATCATTATGCTGAACAGATAATGTTCCATACTCGAGTCATCCTGGGTATGTATGATCTCAGATGGAGTGATGTTCTGGAGAAGGGTACAGCCAGATGAAGTTGCTGCTTTCTGCCCGTCTTGTGGCATAAAGCTTGCTTCGCGCTGTCCTCGAAGTGGATCCAAGTGTGGTATTTTGACAATATTGGCCTTGTACATAACAGTAAGGCCACCCACATCCCCTCCTATGTTGAAGGCTCTGCTGAAATGACAGATCCATCCAGGATGGGTCCAGGCGAGAGATGAGACGTCTTGCTCTGTTCTCTACTCTGTCAAGCAGTCGCAGATGAGAGGGGGACAGGCAAACCAAGAAAGTGGAGCATACTCAAGGTGTGAGCGTACTTGTGCCTCGTACAGTATCTTGCAACCCCTACTGTCAAGCAGATGCGAGATACGGCGAAGTGCTGTAAGCTTCCTGGCTGCCTTGTTTGCAAGATTTACAACATGGTTCTTCATGGTTAGTTTGGAGTCAAATTTCACCCCAAGGATATCAACTTCTTCTCCAGGTGCCAACATCCTCCCATTCATCCTTACTACTGCACCAGCATTACCATCATGGTGCCTAGAGACGATCATCATTTGCGTTTTCTCAGGTGCAAATGTTATTGCACCATCTATTTCCCCAAGCTGATATAGCTCTCAGCTGGTGATTGATGTAGCTTAGAGCAGCTGGCATTTCTTCTCTTGGATAAGTGAATGTCAGTGTACAGTCGTCTGCATATGCATGTGATTCTGGGATGAGATGAAGAAGGTCGTTGAAGTAGACATTCCATAACAGTGGACCCAGCACACTTCCTTGTGGAACGCTTGCCCCAATAGGATGTCTTGCTGATTCCGTTCCATTGAGGACTACACTTAGAGATCTACCATGAAGGTAATCACTGAGGAGACATAGCGTAGAGCCTGCAATTCCCAGTGCTTGAAATTTTGCTAAGAGGCCCTGGTGCCACACCCCCCGGTCGAAAGCGCCAGCAATGTCCAGTGCTACCACACAGCTGACTTTGGATTCATCCAGTGACTGGTGCCACTTAGTGGAGAGGTTTAACAACAGATCAGCAGCAGAGTAACCTTTCCTGAAGCCATATTGACGATCACAAAGTAGTGAGTGGTAGTCAAAAAAATCTGTCATTTGTCTTGAGATTATTGTCTCAAGGATCTTACCAGTGATTGACAGGAGTGACACTGGTCTGTAGTTGCTGATTTCTGCTCTGCTCTTCTTTTTGTGAACAGGGACTACATTTGCCTCTTTCCATGGAGAGGGCCATTTACACTACTAGGCAGTGCTGAAGATGCAGTTAGATGTGCTGCTGGCTGTCTAGCATCTTCTCAACAATCTTGGGCTCAACTTGTCTGGGCCCTACAGCCTTTCTCAAGTGATTTAAGAAGGAAATGCACCTCCTCCTGCCTTATTGTCACCACTGACAGTTTTGACACAGTTCTTGCAGCTAGCCAAGGAGGGTCCCTTGCTGGATCAGGAACTTGCATTTTGGTAGCAAAGTGTTCAGCAAAGAGGTCCGCCTTCTCTTGACTACTAGTAGAGGTGGTCCCATCCTGTCGATTTAGAGGTGGAATAAGTTCATCAGGCAGATAACCTTGTCTGTCCTTGACCAGGGACCACCAGGTTTTGGAGCCTACCCTTCCTGATGCTAACTTTCTTTTAGTGTCCACCTCCCATTTAGTAATGGCCCACTTTTGAACATCACCCATATGCCTACAGGCTTGCATGTGCAAGTTCCTGTTATAGGTGGTAGGATGTCTCTTATACCTTCTCTCTCTCTCTCTCTCTCTGTGTGTGTGATCTCTCTCTCTCTCTCTCTCCTCTTTGTTTCTATTCTCATGCATTTTGTTTTTGCTTTTAAGTCACTTAATTCATACAGATCCCCGGATTGTAATATTTGCAGGTTTAAGGGTGATAATATTTGCAGGTTTAAGGGTGATAATATTTGCAGGTTTAAGGGTGATAATATTTGCAGGTTTAAGGGTGATAATATTTGCAGGTTTAAGGGTGATAATATTTGCAGGTTTAAGGGTGATAATATTTGCAGGTTTAAGGGTGATGATGATTGTTGCAGATCAGGTGTAAAATGGCAAGTAATTATGGTTTCAAGACTCAAACGTTTTACTCACTATTTGTAAACCATTCGTCGGTTTACAGCAAAGTTGCAGTTCAGCATAAACCCACAGTAACGTTACGACGCTGTACCACAGTAACGTTACGACACTGTATCACAGTAACGTTACGACGCTGTAACACAGTAACGTTACGACGCTGTAACACAGTAAGGTTACGACGCTGTACCACAGTAACGTTACGACGCTGTACCACACAACGTTACGACGCTGTACCACAGTAACGTTACGACGCTGTAACACAGTAAGGTTACGACGCTGTACCACAGTAATGTTACGACGCTGTACCACAGTAACGTTACGACGCTGTACCACAGTAACGTTACGACGCTGTACCACAGTAACGTTACGACGCTGTACCACAGTAACGTTACGACGCTGTAACACAGTAAGGTTACGACGCTGTAACACAGTAATGCTACGACGCTGTACCACAGTAATGTTACGACGCTGTACCACAGTAACGTTACGACGCTGTACCACAGTAATGTTACGACGCTGTACCACAGTAACGTTACGACGCTGTACCACAGTAACGTTACGACGCTGTACCACAGTAATGTTACGACGCTGTTCCACAGTAACGTTACGACGCTGTACCACAGTAACGTTACGACGCTGTACCACAGTAACGTTACGACGCTGTACCACAGTAATGTTACGACGCTGTACCATAGTAACGTTACGACGCTGTACCACAGTAATGTTACGACGCTGTTCCACAGTAACGTTACGACGCTGTACCACAGTAACGTTACGACGCTGTACCACAGTAACGTTACGACGCTGTACCACAGTAACGTTACGACGCTGTAACACAGTAAGGTTACGACGCTGTACCACAGTAATGTTACGACGCTGTACCACAGTAATGTTACGACGCTGTACCACAGTAACGTTACGACGCTGTACCACAGTAACGTTACGACGCTGTACCACAGTAGCGTTACGACGCTGTATCACAGTAACGTTACGACGCTGTACCACAGTAACGTTACGACGCTGTACCACAGTAACGTTACGATGCTGTACCACAGTAATGTTACGACGCTGTACCACAGTAACGTTACGACGCTGTACCACAGTAACGTTACGACGCTGTACCACAGTAACGTTACGACGCTGTACCACAGTAACGTTACGACGCTGTATCACAGTAACGTTACGACGCTGTACCACAGTAACGTTACGACGCTGTAACACAGTAAGGTTACGACGCTGTACCACAGTAACGTTACGACGCTGTATCACAGTAACGCTACGACGCTGTACCACAGTAACGTTACGACGCTGTATCACAGTAACGTTACGACGCTGTACCACAGTAACGTTACGACGCTGTATCACAGTAACGTTACGACGCTGTAACACAGTAAGGTTACAATGCTGTACCACAGTAACGTTACGACGCTGTACCACAGTAACGTTACGACGCTGTACCACAGTAACGTTACGACGCTGTACCACAGTAACGTTACGACGCTGTATCACAGTAACGTTACGACGCTGTACCACAGTAATGTTACGACGCTGTATCACAGTAACGTTACGACGCTGTATCACAGTAACGTTACGACGCTGTAACACAGTAAGGTTACGACGCTGTACCACAGTAACGTTACGACGCTGTACCACAGTAACTTTACGACGCTGTAGCACAGTAACGTTACGACGCTGTACCACTAACGTTACGACGCTGTATCACAATAACGTTACGACGCTGTACCACAGTAACGTTACGACACTGTATCACAGTAACGTTACGACGCTGTAACACAGTAAGGTTACAATGCTGTACCACAGTAACGTTACGACGCTGTATCGGTCAGTCCTGGATCACTCTAAGAGTACAACATTATTACTATCATTAAGGGGTCAAACGCTAAACCGTAGCATTATACAGCGCCTGTGGGGGGCATGTGGAAGGTATTCAGGCTTAATTCAGGGAACTGGAGCACAGATCCAATACCCTAGATCTAGAGCCCCTCACCAGCGTCAAGGAACCTCCTTTAGGGGTCAGATTACAACGGAGTCTTGAAAATGGTCCAAGAAGGGCCGAAACATCGTCAGTGTTTATCATCGTTGCAGATTTTGGTAGAGACAAACATTGATGGGGTGAGAGAGGAGATCAAGCGCTGGCTGTAGGAACGATACTTGCTGACCAGGTTCGAGGACTCCTTGGAGCAACTCAGCGACCCCTTGAGGGGTCCACGGCCCACTAGTTGGGAACCAGTGACCTAAATGTTTAATTTATACTTAAAAATGATAATTGTGAATCTCTTTCGTCTTCTTCCTTTGCTGCTTCTTCTTCTGTCACCTTTTTGTCTGTCTTCCAGTGTGGCCAAAAGGGTGCGGTTGTGGCTTTAAGAGTTCCTTGCCATGAGTTTGAGTCGGTACTGGTGTAGCAGTTGATTGGTCAACGGGGTTTAACGCCTATAAGCATATATTAATTTTGGCAGAAAATGCTTGAAACCGAACTGAATCGTCGAAATATGCAAAAAAAAAAAAAAAAAGAAAATCTATATTTTTAAATATTTCACATTTTTTTTACATCATATAAAAACGCCATAAAAATATATTATAAACTAGGGTCATTAAGTCTGCACGTTAACTTTTCATCACCAGACAAGAATAGTTTAATCGTTAAAACAGGGATTAATGTAAACTCTCAGCATATATACGCTGAGAGACAGTGTATATATCCGGTGTGTTGCAGCTGTGAGGGGCTGGAACGACCCGCTCCAGAGCAGTGCTCTCACGGGGCTCGAAAACTGAGTGCTCCATTTGTTTTCCAGTCTTCTCAGCAGTCTTTCAGAGACATACAATCTATGATATTCAAAGGGAGGTCCTGGAAGGTGACGGGAGGGCGAGGGTAAGGAGGGGGTAGATGTAGACAGAGAGAGAGAGAAATGGGGGAAGATAGGAGGGGGCACTAATGAGTGAAGGTGTGCGGTGTGGGGAGCACGGATCCCACCGATAATGAAGCCTCTTTGAACTTTCGATAAGTACAGCCTTGCTAGCAGACGGTGGAGAGTAGAGGTGGACGAGTCAGTACCAGTAGACGGTAGAGAGTAAAGAGGTAGACTGGTTAGTACTGGGAGGCGGTGGAGGGGAGATAAGGTCACTTTCTCACGGAAAAAAAATGAAAGTCTCTCCTCCTTGCTCAGGTCTTACATGGTGACAAGACCCTTGGAACTTTTGGTGATATGACCGAGGAGGGAGGAATGAAGGGTCCTGGGAGGAGCAGGGAGATGAGAGGAAGAAGAGTGAAAGTGAGGGAGGAGTGAAACAGGTCAGGAAGGAGAAAGTGATTATGAAACTAAATAATGAGCGAAGAGCTGGAGTAAAAATGGATGATAGTGGATGGATGATGGTGATGGCGGCGGTGATGATTATTATGATGAAGGGAGAAGAATAAAGTGGGGGAGACAATGAAGAAGAAAGCTGGCTATGGAAAGAACACTGTAAGAGGCAATCCAGAAGAAAGATTGGATGAATTTAATGGTAGAAAGCAATATTAGCGAGAGAGAGAGAGAGAGAGAGAGAGAGAGAGAGACAGACAGACAGACAGACAGACAGACAGACTGAGACAGAGAGAGAGAGAGAGACAGAGATATTAAATAGAACAGACATTCGAAAGAGAATATTTAAAAAAAAAAACTAGAAAAAATCACTAAAAATAGAGAAGGCAAAGGTTCCCAAGTGAAGCTCTCTACAACTCAGCCACAAATGCCCTATAAGCTGGGCAGTGTCTGCCTGGTACATTGCTTTAAAAATTGCTTGTGAGGTCAGAACATACAGGAGATTGAAATAGATTGAATCCATGCTTGAGGCTTACTGACGTGTTCGGCTGGGAAGAGACACGGCTTGTAAACCAGGCTGCCCAGCTTATAGGGCATTTGTGGCCGAGTGGTAGAGAGCATTTCTTGGGAACTTTCTCAGTTTCCCTATAGTGGGATATACATATATCTTAAATAATTATATAATTAGCAAACAGTTAAAGCAACTGGCATAAACATTTAACCCAAATACTATCATTCCAAATTAAAAATAACAATCATTAGTTAAAAGACTCATTAATTTATTAATGTCAAGTGTCCTGCAAGTTCCCCGAGCTTCCTGCCTACTGAGAAGAGTTCTCTACTTCTATTTAAATTAAGAACTATCGTAAATTATCCAGGTGTACGAATCGAGGAGAGGGGAAAAAAAACGCAATTTAACCTCACGGAGAAGCTATAGGCATAAGAAAAGAAGTAATGTGAAAGTCGATCATTTTTTTTTTTTTGGTATCTAATGATTTTTTTTCCTGTGATGCGAAGGAATATTTTGACTCGGGATTCGTTCTGCTGTATAATATGTATCTCATTTTCTCTTTTGAGGGGATACTTTACAAGCAGATCTGAATGCCTGTATTGATCTGATTCCTTCCAGGGGATTCACATAAGGAGTTGCGGACGAGTCGGAATTGATATGCGATAGATCTCTGCGATATGTTGGTTCTCATATGGGGCACAATAGATCCTTGCAATATGGTGGGTCTCATATAAGGTGCAAGTCGATCTCTGAGATATGTTGGTTATCACACAGGGTTTGTTCTGTTCCTATACCTCTTGTACACTTGGTGTAGAGCAAACTTTTATTATAGGACTTTATCGAGCCATGACCTGATAAAGCTCTACACAGAGCGAAACGAGTCTATAATAAAGATCTACTCTGCACTGATTGTCGCCCTACCAGACATGTCAGCAACACCTGCCATCCTGTGTTCCTACACCTCGTTTGGCAGATTTGCGGCTGATCCCTTCTTAATATTTCTTGCTAATCTCCCTCTGACACTTAAGCTCCTCGGACGAACACACTGAACACACCGCCCAAATCCCATCACAGTCGTCAACACAACTACAAATTCCAAGTCTTCCAAAGATAACTCGATTCTACAACAGAGAGTAGGTCTTCGAATGTTTTTCTTTTTTTTCTCGT
>NC_091303.1:9264993-9267493 GCF_038502225.1 Cherax quadricarinatus
TTTGCAAGGGTGTTAAAGGAATGTAAAGAAGAACTTAGCATACCTTTGGCAAATCTTTTTAACATATCGCTACAAACTGGCATAGTGCCTGATGAGTGGAAAATGGCAAATGTAATACCTATTTACAAGGCAGGTGACAGGTTCTTGGCTTCGAACTATAGACCAATAAGCCTTTCCTCCATAGTGGGAAAATTTATGGAATCAATAATTGCCGAAGCAAATCGTAGCCATCTTGACAGGCACAGATTGATTAATCTCAACACGGTTTTACAAAGGGGCGTTCCTGTCTTACGAATTTACTAACTTTTTTCACTAAGGTGTTTGAGGAGGTAGATCATGGTAATGAATATGATATTGTGTATATGGACTTCAGAAAGGCTTTCGATAGAGTTAAACACCAGAGGCTATTGAGGAAACTTAAGGCACACGGAATAGGAGGAGAAATTTTTTCCTGGGTAGAGGCATGGCTGACAAATAAGCAGCAGAAAGGTTGCATAAATGGGGAGAAATCAGAATGGGGGCACGTCACAAGCGGTGTTCCTCAGGGGTCAGTACTGGGCCCGTTGTTGTTCACAATTTACATAAATGACATAGATGAGGGAATAAATTGCGACATAAGCAAATTTGTTGATGACACCAAAATAGGCTGTCCAATTCATTCTAATGAGGACACTAGAGCACTCCAGGATGATTTGAATAGACTGATGCAATGGTCGGAGAAATGGCAGATGCAGTTTAATACTGAAAAATGCAAAGTTATAAATGTTGGACAGGTAAATAACCATGTCACATATAAACTAAATAATGTAGATCTTAATACTACTGATTGCAAAAAGGATTTAGGAGTTCTGGTTAACAGTAATCTAAAACCAAGACAACAGTGCATTAGTGTTCGCAATAAAGCTAACAGAATTCTTGGCTTCATATCTAGAAGTATAAATAATAGAAGTCCTCAGGTTGTTCTTCAACTCTATATATCCTTGGTTAGGCCTCATTTAGACTATGCTGCTCAGTTCTGGTCTCCGTATTACAGAATGGATATAAATGCTCTGGAAAACGTACAGAGGAGGATGACAAAGATGATCCCATGTATCAGAAATCTTCCCTATGAGGATAGACTGAGGACCCTGAATCTGCACTCTCTCGAAAGGCGTAGAATTAGGGAGGATATGATCTAGGTGTATAAATGGAAAACAGGAATAAATAAAAGGGATGTAAATAGCGTGCTGAAAATTTCCAGCCGCCAAGACAGGACTCGCAGCAATGGTTTCAAGTTGGAAAAATTCAGATTCAGGAAGGATATAATAAAGCACTGGTTTGGTAATAGAATTGTGGATGAGTGGAACAAACTCCCGAGTACAGTTATTGAGGCTAAAACGTTGTGTAGTTTTAAAAATAGGTTAGATAAATACATGAGTGGGTGTGGGTGGGTGTGAGTTGGACCTGGCTAGCTTGTGCTGCTGGGTCTGGTGCCGTGCTCCTTCCTTGAATGGAGGTGACCAGACTGGGTGGGTTATTGGGCTAATCCGGGGGGGGGGTCATTGGGCTAATCCGGGGGGGACACATGGACCTGCTCCGCATGGGTCAGTAGGCCTGTTGCAGTGTTCCTTCTTTCTTATGTTCTTATGTTCTTACAAGATGAGGTAATCAGACACTCAGCCTCGGTGTTCTCCACACCACCACTAAGACTGAGGGACTGATTACCTCATCTTTTGTTTATAGTTCTACTGTCTTCTAATTATATCCTAAAATCTGCATTGATAAAGCCACTGGATGGCGAAACGTCTACAATAAACATAACCAGATGTTGCACATGTGTCTTAACTTTCAATGGAGGGTTGGCTATAATTATCAGTGGAGGTGGTAGTAGTAGAGCATATTTCATAAGAGGTATATATATATATACATATATATATATATATATATATATATATATATATATATATATATATATATATTTATATATATATATAAATATATATATATATATATATATATATATATATATATATGCAAAACAACCACTGTGAAAGAATAGAGAAATTCCAAGCGCTTTCGTGACTAAAAGCATCAAAGGAAGGTATATAAAGGGGTAGCCCACACCTCACTATCAGATCCCACAACACCTGACGCGAGACAGCAGGCCCGCCGGCCGAACTGGACAGGTCCTTCACACAACCCACCAACAAACTATTCTACCCAAGAAATAAGAAATTTAAAAAATTATTTGTCCATTGTATTATTAAATTCTTCCCAAATTCTATTAATTATAAATGGATCTAATTTATATAAACCAAAGGAAATATTCATATTATTGTCAAAACTGCTTTTTATGAAACAAGATTCAATTATATTCCTGTCGACCATGGACTTGCTTGATACTACTTTCTCAACTTTTTGAAAATCAATTGGATGGTTAAAATCTCTTACATGAATAAATAGAGCATTGGAATCTTGTCCAGTTCTAATGCTATATTTATGTTGTTTTAATCTTAGTTCG
>NC_091303.1:9272493-9294993 GCF_038502225.1 Cherax quadricarinatus
AGTTGACTGTTTCTTTCAGTTATTCAGTGTTAATACCCTGTGCGTCACTCCAGTCTGTTTTTCTATTTGTTTTATCAGTCTTCCGTGAAGTGTTACTTTAGAAAATTTCTTACTGATGACTGACAGTAGCAACAAGCTGATGAATAAGATATATTTGCATCACTTGGGTGTCTTTACTGCCGAAACGTTTCACCTGCACAAAAGACTTCTTCAGTTGAATTCAGCACTGGAAGCAGTAGAAGTAGTTTTGACGTGATTAGTCCTTCACCACTCGCTGGGTTACCATCTGGAAAAGACCAGGGCCGGGACAACACCGGCCAACCTACCACCCTCACCCCTCAGTGGGTGAGGCTGGAGAGACCGTGGAGGGACGGACTTACTAATCCCATCAAAAAAAAAAAAATACTTCTACTGCTGCCACTGCTGTATTTGACTGAAGAAGTCTCTTGTGCAGACGAAACGTTTAAGTTATAAAGATGCACTCCAAGTGATGCCAATGTGTCTTATTTATCAAGGTCTTCTTGTAGTTCAGGAATATGCAGCCCACCTACTCACCTACCCATCTCTCTTGAAATCCTTATCTGGTTCTATTTGTGTGTCTTTTCAGTTTCTTATAAAGTAAAGATGATTCCGCCTATTGCTTTCCGGCACTTTTTTCAGTGTGGAGATTAATCTGTCTACTGCTCTTCAGTACTTCTTTCAGTGTGGAGATTAATCTGTCTTCTGTTCTTCAGTACTTCTTTCAGTGTGGGGATGAGTCTGTCTACTGGTTTCCATTCTTCCTTCAAGTTGGAGATGATTCTATCTTCTGCTTCCTAGCACTACTTTCAGTATGGAGATGATTCTGTCTATTGCTTCCCAACACTTCTCTCAAGGTGGAGATGACAGGCAACTGCTTCCAAGCACATCTTTCAAAGTCGATTTGTCTGTCTGTTGCTTCCTAGCACTTTTTGGTGAAGTGGCTGGTATATTGTGGGTTCACCAGTCGAGTTCAGCTCCCCACTACGTTTTTTCCTATTCTGTGCTTAGCTTAAGACTGTGTTCTTGCAAACGCCGCTTCATGCCTTTGCAGTCTCTCATTTTCTTTGGCCTGTCATCTGCTTACTATCTCCAATTATTGGTGATCCCCGGTTGACCGGGTAGTCAACGAGAAATCTTGAGTCCCAGACCAGGCTGAGAGGAATGGGAAGTAGAGCTCTCGACACCGGTCACAGGTATATAACAGGCGAGTTCTTACCCTCGTAGTCTCACCTCAGTGACCTGGTTAACTGTCGGCACACACACGGACAATTAACCAGCTGTTGGAATGAAGACCAGGACCGTGAAATGAACACCAGGGATCTAGGAAGAGTAAGAGACATGAGCGAACAATTCCCCAAAGTCATTAATCACAGCCTAATTTGGCCTTTATGGCTACTGAGTATAATTTTAAGACTGAGAGAAGCAGCTGAGTTAAACAAGATGTGTTTGAGTGTGAGTTGAGAGCCTAGTCTGGTGTGTAGGGCGGGGAGATGGGGAAAAGGTAAATAAGAGGAAGTGGAGGAAAGAATGGGGTGATATTGTAGATACAGAAGGCTGAAGACATGGGATAGGAAGATAAATAGGAAGTGAAAGGAGGATAGGAAGATGATGAGGTAGAGGGGAGGAAGAAATGGCAAAAGAAAGAGGTAGAAAGGAGGAAGACAGATAGGTAGAGATGAAGAGAATTAAGTAGAGGAAAGAAATAGGTAAAAGTATAGAACAAAGTCAAAGACTCTCAAAACTATTGAAAGTAAGTCCAAGAACAGAACTAATATGAGTAAAGTCTAAGCTATAGAAAACATAGCAAAGGAATAACAGTACTGCTAAGAGCGAGTCGGTCGGATAATGAAAAAAAATATTCATTGAAGAATGTTGAAAAAATATCCGTGGAGAGTTGAAGAGGAGAACGAGGAAGTTCTTGTTGCCGCCTCTTGGGAATCTTTATCCGCCAAGAAGAATATTTGAGCTTAATTGCTCTTCACTCCCCATCTTTACCCGCTAGAACCTCGCCAGTAGGAACGACTAAGATGTTCTAGGTCTGGGAGTTAGTGTGGGTGTTTAACTTGGTACACCTTCCGACTGTCTTACTCTCTGGAGGAGTTCTAGCGGTTTTATTCAAGTCGTAAATCTCCCTTTACTCGCTTCCTAATCCCAATACGACCTTTTTCTCATCCTCTCAACCCTTCCTTTCTTCCCTTCCTTCCACCCCCCGCCTCATCCCACATCACCTTCCTTCATCTTGTCCTTTTTCCTTTCCTTCCCCTCCCTAACCACATCCCTCATCGCTTCTCCCATTTTTCCCTTCCTCCCTCACTCCATCCCACATCCCTACCCTCCTTCCAGCAGCACTCGCTTTCATCATAACATTCAGAGGCGACGTTATCAAGAGCAAAGGAAGCGAGGCAAGCATACCTACCAGTGATACCATCACTCCTCCACGTCACAGACCAGCCTCCCTTCACTAGTGTGGTAAACATGCTAGGATGGGCTGAAGTATATTAGTTCACAGGCTACGCTAGATGGGCATTCTGGTTCCGTCGGTTGAGCTACATATTACTGAAGTCATTTTAAGATAAACACTTGAACGATTCTGATTTCGTTGACTGGATTATACGTGTTATTTGGATGCTATATATTAATGTGGGTATCCATAGAGTAGGCACTAGTGTCATTTTGGCCCTGAAGGGTTTCACGAGAATTGATCCTCTGCGCTGAGGTTTCCTTAAGTCTGTGAGGCAAAAATTCACGATAAATATGGTAAACGATACTATGTGAAGAGCAAAGCTTTATAGATTACCTGCTGTTGAAAAAATGTTCCTTCGTCGTCACAGGTGACGACGAAGGACCACCGCCACAGCCAGTTTATCTAGATATCTCAAAATAGTAACTCAGCTCATAACGTGGGAGCACTTGATATCATCCACATCCCCTCCATTATTTCCTCAACCCTCCAGCCCCTCCATCACCTTTATCCCCACCACCACCTTCCCCACCACCTTCCCCCTGCTCATTGTTGTGTGAAGATAACACAACGCCGGAATGACATAAAAAAGGGTTTTATTGTTCAGATTATCTCTGACAATTACTCAGACATTGAGGGGTAGCTGGGTATCTCCCAGGCTTGATTGGTCGAAAGCAATTGCTCATTTTCTTGCAGGGTCGTGGAACATGGATTGCATAACGCGATAACAGAGCTCCCATCTCGCATTCCACGACCACCAACAATTGATTACTGCATCGCGAGACAATGTGTTTGCGGTCGAAGGTAATAACCACTAGTCTGAATCTTGTACTGATGGAGGCTTGCTTACTGATGGACGCTTGCTTACTGATGGACGCTTGCTTACTGATGGACGTTTGCTTACTGATGGAGGCTTGCTTACTGCTGGAGGCCTACTTACTGATGGAGGCTTACTTACTGATGGAGGCTTCATAATATAGTGACTTCCAGCCACTATATTATGAACCCTCCTTTATTACTGGAGGATTCACAATATAGTGGCTGGAACAATTCACCAAAAACCCGCACTTATGAGAGGAACCTCATGACGAAGTTTCGGTCCTCCCTGGACAAGTGTCCAATGATCCAGGATGGTAGCCGCAGAGAAGGAGTGAAGAACAGAGAAGGTTGAGAAAGGGAAGATAAAGAGAATGAGTAAAGACATGAAGAGAATAACAGAAATGACGACGAATGGAGAGAAACAGGAGAAAACGAAAGCACAGCAACAGAAGAAAGACTGACCAAGTTACAGGTTTCTAATATTCAAAAGCTAGACACATGCAGTTAGAAAGTGTAAACACTGCTAGTATGAGTTCTAACTATCCATTTGTACACTGATGAGTAATTTGTATACTGATGAGAAATTTATTACGTTTTATGTGTCGCTGTAAGTTGTTTCTAGTTTGGCGTTGTTTCTAGTTTGGCGTTGTTTCTAGTTTGGCGTTGTTTCTAGTTTGGCGTTGTTTCTAGTTTGCTGGTGAAGAGGATTTCATCTTAACTTAGCTTTCTATGCTTGATATTCATTAAGTTTAACAATCGTACTAACTCCTATCACCGACAATGAGACCTTTCATCTCTGGGCATGTGTTAGGAACTCCTTCTATCAACTAAGAGATACCCCTGCCCCTTGCCCCTGGGCAGGTGGCATGATTTACGTTCGTCAGGTGCCCAGTGATGCTTACTTACCTGCGAGGTTTCACCTGAAGTGATTAATATTTTATTGTAGACTAAAAGGCCCATAATGGCTGGTTTAGCGATGAATTCTGAGTCCTTAATAGTTGCTATTACCTCCTGCACGATGGGGGGGGGGAGGAGAGAAGGGGATGAGGGAGGAGGATGGAAGGGGATGAGGGAGGAGGATGGAAGGGGATGGGAGGCTTGGGATGAGATAGTTGGGGACAAATTTGGGTGGGGTCTATTTGCAGGGTGTTCCATGGGAGGGGGGTCAACACCTCCGAGGAACACGTTCTCACTGAAATGTAAAAATCCGGTGTTTGCATCATTATTGACCTGAAAATTCTGCCCTGACGTCGCCATGGGCAAGGAAAAAATCATAACTGATTTTATTACATGTAACAACCACCCAAACTGCTTTATTGCTTTACATTAACCTTGTAACGTCACTCAAACTCCTTTATTTGTTTATTATAGCTTTGTAATATCACCCAAACTGCTTTACTTGCTCAGCGTATTGAAGGAAAAATATTAAAGCCTTAGAAAGCAACTCATCAATCTGAGGGAGCATTTGCATTTTAGGGTACCAATAAAAGCTTTTATTGGCAGGGTGAGAGTGGGCAACAAGCCAGCCAGATAAGTAAAGAAGAAAATAATGAGATTATCAGATAATGCGGAGAAGATGAATAAATTAATCACGTCGCTATGCAAGAAATGACTCGTTTTGAGATGGTCGCCAGAAGCAACTTAAACCAGGGTGGTGTGACAGGTCCTCCGTGGTCTCCGCCTCTCAGGAATGTTCCAACCACATACGTGACACAGGTTACACATCTACGGAGCGTGGGTGTGTAACGTGTGGGTCTTAACAGGAGTTATGGATATGTATAACTAATTATGAACAAGGAATAAAAATAGTCACGATACAGCGGCCGGAACAATACACCAATAACCTGCACTTAGGAGACTGAAACTTTTGACAACGTTTCGGTCCGACTTGTGTGCTACTTATGGATAGTTGAACTTATACAAAGGAAAGTTGTAGCTGTGTACGGCTGTATATAACTCAGATATACAAACACATATATTATTGATAAGTAGGCTGGCATATCATTTTGTTATGCAGTGTTTGGGCAAGTATAAGAGAGCTTAACGATAAAATTAATGTACGCGTTACTGCATGTACATAAGTGCAAGCTTTTAGGAACTAACATACATAATATATTGATAATGTGCGAATGCAATCATTCGAATATTTAGATTATATATATTAGTTCAAAACTTGAATACTAATAAAGATAAAAATATTCCTTACCCATCTATGGTCAGTAGGACTCTGCATGCCTAGAGTATACCTGGAGAGTGTTCCAGGGGTCAACGCCCCCAAGGCACGATTCATGGCTCTGCATGGCAACAATTGATCTTCAGGGCTAAAAGAACTGAGCCTAACGATCCTGGGAAAAAATGATTACGAAGTTGAAGATACATAGGTTAGGGATAGAACACGCAACTAGAAACACATTTCTTGGTTCGATGTTCAAAGCTAGGGGGCGCAACTCCAAATTTTATAAAGAACGGGAACCAGAAGATTTTGGAGAAGGGAAGGAAGAAACGAGGACACGATTATGATGAACAAATTATTATTATTATTATTATTATTATTATTATTATTATTATTATTATTATTATTATTATATTATTATTATTAATTTCACAAACACTATTTTTTACCAAGTTACGAACAATGAAAATTATAATAAAAAATACAATTAATTTTTTTCTAGGGGCATCTAAGATGGGGAAAGCCAATGAAAAAGCCATCCTAATTCTCGTGTTTCTTCCATAATATGAAAAAAAGGGCATCACAACAGAAGCGATCGTAAACAGGAAATCAGAGAGAACCAAAGATCAACTTCAGATCATCTTCACCAGACCACTGAGAAAAGTGGTATAAAATACCGATACGATGGGATAATCCTTTTCTTGATAGCGTTTCGCCCACACAGGGAAGGCTTTATCAAGTCGCAAATAGATCTATCTATCTGGGGAGAGAGGAAGTGTGTATATGAGAGTATAGTGAGCGTTTTGCTGCAATTGTGTCTTTATTCTCCATCAGATCATTTCCACCAGATTATCTCCACCGGATCATCTCCACCGGATCATCTCCACCGGATCATCTCCACTAGATCATCTCCACCAGATCATCTCCGCTAGATCACTTCCACCAGATCATCTCCACCGGATCATCTCCACCGGATCATCTCAACCAGATCATCTCCACCGGATCATCTCCACCGGATCATCTCAACCAGATCATCTCCACCAGATCATCTCCACCAGATCATCTCCACCGGATCATCTCAACCAGATCATCTCAACCAGATCATCTCCACAGGATCATCTCCACCAGATCATCTCAACCAGATCATCTCCATCGGATCATCTCCACAGTGCATTAAAAAAACTCGCGAAGAAACACTAGGACATATTAAGAACATTTCAGTCATTGGACTTAGGCTAGAGATTTTTTTTTTTTAACTGCTTGTCGGTATCAGTTACCAAGGTTCATACCATCTCCAGCAGATTGCTGCCAGCAGCTCCCGGGTACCCACAAGACAGCAACAACAAGAACGGGTCCCAACAACGACACATGAGGTACCCCGAGGGTGCTGCGACTTGCTTCTCCACTTGTCAGGTAATTGTCTTGCCTTGTTATCTAGCTTCCGTCCTGTGTACATGACTGTTTGTCCCGAGATACCTACCTCTATGCCTCTACCTTCATTGCTTCTTAACTGACAGAGGAAATCACATTTTGCATACGTTAGATCGAAGGAAGGATCGTGTCTGAAAATGTAACTCACCCTTTAAGGGATATAAACGCTTATTTTATTTTTAGTTATATATTCATTTCATGAGCATCTCCGTGTCATGCCTGGTATTTCCTTGCAATTACTGTGTCCGAGTTTGCCTTACAGATGCCACTGAGGAACATGCAGTGGACTTCGACATTTGAGATTTGGTTTGAATTATAATTTTCAGACCCCGACACTGTCTCCTATTTTCTACTTTCCTTATTCTCTACATAAAGTAATATTCACACTACTCATTCATCTCAAGCATCTCCACTGTCTCACTGCATCGTTTAAAGACCATGCCTAACACCCATATAAAAGTTTTGGCACAACTATATCCGAGTACATTTTACTTATTGCTTTCACTGATTAGATTCTTTCTTTCTAAAGAAAAGATTCATTACTGCAACATTCTTTTCCCCCTCGTCTAGTATATGATTCACCTAATCTATGATTCACCTCATTTATGATTCACCTCATCTATGTTTCACCTCACCTATGACACGCCTCACTCCTAAGTATCTAAGCTCATTCACTTTTTTCACTGTCTTCCCTCCATTGTGGAGGTATATCTTTCAGGCATAAAATTTTAGTTACTATCATTACCTTACTCTTAACAATATTGACTTTGATTTCTTTCTTCAACACATACTTCCCAAACCTATCTGCATTACCTTTACAAAAGTCCGAGAGGCTTAATAATAATAATAATAATAATAATAATAATAATAATAATAATAATAATAATAATAATAATAATAATAATAATAATAATAATAATAATAACTGTAATAGACATTATGTTAATGTTACGATAACAATTTTATTGAAGAACTACATCCAAATGAAGCCTGGTCACAGACCGGGCCCCGGGGTCGTTGACCCCCGAAACCCTCTCCAGGTATACTCCACGTAACTGTTGTATTTATATGCATCAGAAACACCGTAGAGGAAAACACTGAAGAGAACAGCGCCGCTGATCATCGAGCAAGCTGCAGGAACATGGGACAATAACACGTTTTAAAAAGCGTCCTCAAACTAGTTTCGAGGACCCTATAATTTCCTGGATTCTTTTTATATGCTTAACATTCTTATGGACTGGAGACTGTTCAGTGAGACATTATGTAATGACAGGTACAGCAGACAAGTATCGTGTACAAAGACGCTTTATTATAGATTACGTTTCGGTATGTTTATCATGGCTTGATAAAGTGCGTAACGTTGTCTTTCTACCAGACACCCTTTAAATAGGTTTTTTTGGTACTAAAATATGTTGAACACGCTTGACCTATACCGCGCGAGATGTGTTTTACATTTCTCGTCATGCAACATGCAAGATGTCCCAAATAATTAATTTTCCCAGACCTTGTGAGATAACATATGTTACTAGGCTCTTCAATCATATGTTGGACTTCGTGAAATAACTCTCCTCTTCAGAGCTGTGAAGGTGGGACTTTAATCCACTCCTGAAACGTCACTGAGTACAATTTTTTTTCGTTGCGTTCTTCAACGGTTCAAGGAGATCTTGAGAGCCCCGCTGAAACCAAAGTCACCAGTCCATACAAAAAGTGATCAAATATGGGACGATTCACGAAATTAATGAAGGAGCTCTTAACCTGCTCTTCCGACTCTTGACAATTTCCGTGATCTGTTTAGAAAGCGGCTCTCAACTTAGACTAACGACTCTATAAGCCATCTTGTTCTGTTGTAGAGCTCTCGCTCAACCTAAAAGAGCTCTCAAATCTATCCCAAGTGGTTCTTGGCCTAACCAGAGGATTACAGGGAAAAATCTCTCTCCTTAAGACTGGCCCACAGCTCAGATATTTTAATGAAGAGACTTAATCCTTGGTCCAGTGACTTAACGACGTGGCCTCGCCCTAGGGACCGCAAGAGGCCACAACCTGGGACTCCTCAACAAGCTGCAGGAATTCTTGGTATGTCACGCACCAGAAGGCCGTGGCTTGCTGCAGCCGCTAAAGCCGTAAATATCCGATTAAAATTGTGGTTCTTGCAGGAGGAAGTAGCCGCGCGGAGGTGCTACCGCATTTACGCAAAGGCGAAGTGGTGGTAGGGGTGGTGTGGTGATTGTAGTAGGGGTGATGGCGAGAGTGGTAGTGGTAGAAGTGTTGGAAGATAGTGGTAGAGGTGTAGTAATGGTACTGGAATGAAAGTAGAGTGGTGAGGGTGCCTATTCATTAGTAAATCTACAAACCAACTACAATATCTAAAAATTTACTATCAGAATTCGAATCAACAATAAAATCTAAAGGCCGAATACAGAAACTACCAATCAAACGTATAACTCAATTAAGTATCAGTACTACCAATCCACTACGAAAACTACTAACACCTTCCAGATTACTGGGCAGTAATCCGTTTTCTAAAATAATCCAATCAAAACTGACCTTTTTCCCAGTCATGTAGAAATAATCCGTTATAATCGCGATAATCCTTAACTAATAATCAGACACATTGAAAGAATTAAGTTGAGCAATCTCTCAGCAACTTGACGTGTCAGCTTCACAATCCCGTGTTCATCTAGATCAAAGATCTAATCAAATTCCCTCATGGTAATCTTCGATACGGATCAGCTTACAGCTGCCATAATGAACAGTTATCTTGATTATCTTCCGTCACCATGGTGTAGTGAAGATATTTCTGGTAATCTATCTGTCAATGATCTAAGTGATCTATCTGTGCACTTACAGATGATTACCGTCTGTCAGTAAGATTTTGTGATCAATCGGTGATCTTAGTAATCTCTCTATGCTTGTCTATCCTATCACTATATGTAGGATGAGGTGGTCAAGTTAACTATTGTTCCACTGGTGGTTAAATGGTTAATGAGGTTTAGAGACTATAGACTACATTAGGGGTTGATATTTAAGGCCGCCTGTAACCTTCTCACAACCAGATTAAAATACATGATTCTGTAAAATACGGATAAAGTCCTTTCATATATACGTTGAGAAAAATACGTTTCTCTGTGTATATAACCTGTGCTATAGTGAATTAGTGAATTAATCAGTGCAACAAAATGGTGAGAAAACGACGGGGATACCACTGTGCTGCTTAATTAGTGAAGGACAGGGGAAGGTGAGTGAGAGGGGATACAGAGGGAAGGAAAGGTAGGATAAGGAATGTGATGGGATGGAGGGAGAGGGAAGGAACGGGGAGGGAAGCAGGGGAAGTGAGAGGAAGGTGAATTCCCATAGTTCCAAGCTAACCTTCATATGTTACATAGAAATACACTTAGACGAGTCTTATTAGGCTGGTATGGTACAGTGAATAGCGCACTGGCCTAGTAGTTTTATGACTGACTTGTCAAGGGATCGAACCCTCCGTTCTGATAGTCGTTCATAATCATGTCATAGTGATTTTCGCGATTTATGTAAGGCAAACAGTTCAGGTCCACCGGCCTGAGTTTCACGATTCGAGAACTGCAGTTCGACCTCCACAGTTCGAATTTCTCAGTTGTTTGTCACTCAAGAGTCCCTCAAAATCAGAATCTCATGGTCATATTGCCTAGCATGAGCCAGTAGGCCTGCTGCAGTGCCCTTTATTTCTTATATGTTTTGTACCTATTGCAGCGCTGTGTACGAAACTAAGCTTGACCAATGAATCTCTTGTAGCTGCACGAATTCCTCGCTATTCGGAGCACTTCGTGACTGAGAACACAGAAAATATATTTAGTGCAAGTTAGGAAATGTTCAGCATTGCCAAATATTGTAAAAATATACATGTTGAGTTACTGCGAGAGTTACATTTATTATATGACTTTCTAGTGCAGATAAAATCAGTCACTAACATGACTAATTTTATCAACCTTAAAACGCACATTTTAATTGAAAGGCTTTAAGTGAGGCGCGTTATCGACGCCGAGCTGCATATGTAACCTATGCACCACCAGTCATGGATGCATTAATCCCTAAAAGAATAAAAGTAAGCTTTCAGCATATACACACACTGAGAGACATTCACCTCTGGATGTGTATAACCTTGTAGCCAGTCTAGCTGACGCTCGCTAGGTGGCAATATAACAATAAAAGATCCGCTCTGCTTCGCATGCATTAGATATTGCCTCTGTCTGACATACATTAGACTACACCTCTGCCTAGCATATACTAGACCCCTCTTCTTACGTACAGTGGACCCCACCTATGTCTGACATACTAGGCTCCACCTCTATCTAACATACAGTGGATTACGTTTCTCCCTGGCACGCATACACATACAGCAAACTCCCGAGGACTAAAATTATATTTGCAACGTGCTTGTTCATCAATTTCTTAAAGAACCGCATTGTAGGACAGTCTGTTACAATGGAGTCTGGTGATAATAAAACCCTTATTGCATTTGGATTTCTTATCAACTTTTTTTGTACACCATTTATATGTCATAGATGTTTTTATTTACATTTTAATCAAATTCTTGACAATTAAAAGCAACATTCTATTACTTTTCTGTTCGTGGCTAGACATTACTTAGTCTATAGGTTATTGCTAATGATTTCTTCCCTGTCTTCGTCTTTTTCCTAATTTCGTGAGTTTCCAGGCATTTTGCTTTTGCGTTGAGCGCTGTCACGTCCAAAATGCGCTGCTTAGCTAATGTCAATGATTTTTCCACTTCATCGATCACATGGCCAACTTATTCCTGTTCCTCTGAACATATCTACAGTCAGTCGCAGATGATATGACGCGATCTGATTATGGTAGCTCCCCGTGTCAAGTCATTAATGCAACTTATGTAAAAGAACTAGGTCGAAGACCGAGCCCTGTGGCACTCCCCTTGTTACGTTCAGGGAAGAGATAGAGAGAGAGACAATATATAGTGTTTAATAACGGAAAAGTCTTGGTTTCTGTAGGCCACTGACATACCCGACAGATTCCATCTCGTTAATGTTGCTATCATCTTGTCAACATTATTCCCGAATCTCGAGTCATCCTTAGAATCTCTTTCCTAGTCTCCCGGTCTCAGGAGTTAAAATTTTGTACATAGTACTTTGAAGTCCATACAAGAATTCTTCGTGGAACATTTATTATTTACTACTATACTTTCATACATTCCCTTCTTTGCCTCCATAGATAACGTTTTTTGACTCCACATATACCTCAACGCACCACTCACCTTTTTTCCCTCATCAATTCTATGATTAACCTCATCCTTCATAAATCCATCCGCCGACACGTCAACTCCCAAGTATCTGAAAACATTCACTTCTTCCATACTCCTCCTCCCCAATTTGATATCCAATTTTTCTTTATCTAAATCATTTGACACCCTCATCACCTTACTCTTTTCTATGTTCACTTTCAACTTTCTACCTTTACACACATTCCCAAACTCATCCACTAACCTTTGCAATTTTTCTTTAGAATCTCCCATAAGCACAGTATCATCAGCAAAAAGTAACTGTGTCAATTCCCATTTTGAATTTGATTCCCCATAATTTAATCCCACCCCTCTCCCAAACACCCTAGCATTTACTTCCTTTACAACCCCATCTATAAATATATTAAACAACCATGGTGACATTACACATCCCTGTCTAAGACCTACTTTTACCGGGAAGTAGTCTCCCTCTCTTCTACACACCCTAACCTGAGCCTCACTATCCTCATAAAAACTCTTTACAGCATTTAATAACTTACCACCTATTCCATATACTTGCAACATCTGCCACATTGCTCCTCTATCCACTCTATCATATGCCTTTTCTAAATCCATAAATGCAATAAAAACTTCCCTATCTTTATCTAAATACTGTTCACATATATGCTTCAATGTAAACACCTGATCTACACATCCCCTACCCACTCTAAAACCTCCTTGCTCATCCGCAATCCTACATTCTGTCTTACCTCTAATTCTTTCAATTATAACCCTACCGTACACTTTTCCTGGTATACTCAGTAAGCTTATTCCTCTATAATTTTTACAGTCTCTTTTGTCCCCTTTCCCTTTATATAAAGGGACTATACATGCTCTCTGCCAATCCCTAGGTACCTTCCCCTCTTTCATACATTTATTAAACAAAAGTACCAACCACTCCAACACTATATCCCCCCCTGCTTTTAACATTTCTGTCATGATCCCATCAGTTCCAGCTGCTTTACCCCCTTTCATTTTACGTAATGCCTCACGTACCTCCCCCACACTTACATTCTGCTCTTCTTCACTCCTAAAAGATGGTATACCTCCCTGACCAGTGCATGAAATTACTGCCTCTGTTTCTTCCTTAACATTTAAAAGTTCCTCAAAATATTCTCGCCATCTACCCAATACCTCCATCTCCCCATCTACTAACTCCCCTACTCTGTTTTTAACTGACAAATCCATATTTTCCCTAGGCTTTCTTAACTTGTTTAACTCACTCCAAAATTTTTTCTTATTTTCATTAAAATTTCTTGACAGTGCCTCTCCCACTCTATCATCTGCTCTCCTTTTGCACTCTCTCACCACTCTCTTTACCTTTCTTTTACTCTCCATATACTCTGCTCTTCTTATAACACTTCTGCTTTGTAAAAACCTCTCATAAGCTACCTTTTTCTCTTTTATCACACCCTTTACTTCATCATTCCACCAACTCCTCTTTCCTCCTGCCCCCACCCTCCTATAACCACAAACTTCTGCCCCACATTCTAATACTGCATTTTTAAAACTATTACCCTCTTCAACCCCCCCACTACTATTAGCCCACCTTTCTGCCAATAGTCGCTTATATCTCACCCGAACTTCCTCCTCCCTTAGTTTATACACTTTCACCTCCCTCTTACTTGTTGTTGCCACCTTCCTGTTTTCCCATCTACCTCTTACTCTAACTGTAGCTACAACTAAATAATGATCCGATATATCAGTTGCCCCTCTATAAACATGTACATCCTGGAGCCTACCCATCAACCTTTTATCCACCAATACATAATCTAATAAACTACTTTCATTACGTGCTACATCATACCTTGTATATTTATTTATCCTCTTTTTCATAAAATATGTATTACTTATTACCAAATTTCTTTCTACACATAGCTCAATTAAAGGCTCCCCATTTACATTTACCCCTGGCACCCCAAATTTACCTACTACTCCCTCCATAACATTTTTACCCACTTTAGCATTAAAATCCCCAACCACCATTACTCTCACACTTGATTCAAAACTCCCCACGCATTCACTCAACATTTCCCAAAATCTCTCTCTCTCCTCTACACTTCTCTCTTCTCCAGGTGCATACACGCTTATTATAACCCACTTTTCACATCCAATCTTTATTTTACTCCACATAATCCTTGAATTAATATATAGTCCCTCTTTTCCTGCCATAGCTTATATATATATATATATGAAACCCCTGATATATATATATATATATATATATATATATATATATATATATATATATATATGTCGTGCCGAATATGTAAAACTGGTCAATTAGCAAGAACTCATTTAAAATTAAGTCCATTCTAAAATTTTCTCTTATACGTTAAAAGATATATTTTTTTTCATTACTGTTACTGTAAAAAGTTTTAATTTTGCATCAAAAGAATCTTAGAAAACTTACCTAACCTTATTATAGCAAGAACAATTTATTTTAGCCTAGCCCAGCTATATATATTTTAGATTTGTTTACAGTAATTTAATACTAAACAAACACAGTGAAATATATTTTTTTCGTTAGGTTCAGAATGATTTTGGCGAAATTATTGCATACACAAATATTCGCTTGTCCTATATGGCAAGATGAGCATTGCTATTTAACCCAAGATAGCAAGTTCTGCCTATTCGGCACAACACTATATATATATATATATATATATATATATATATATATATATATATATATATATATATATATATATATATATATATATATATATATATATATATATATATATATATATACTATATGGGAAAAAAAAGTCTCAGACCTCGGACGATGAAAAGCGGGATGAAAGACATTGACACACACCTACTCACCAGGTGCCTGTCAATCCCAAAACTTACCTACTTTCTGAGATGCTCCCCAGCCTTCAGCAGTCCAAAACTCAAGGAATATGATTCCTTAAGACCATGCTGGAGAGTGTATTGAATCTTTCCCTTGAAGATGGACAGTGGTCGCAAGCCTCACTTCCGGTCAGGCTTGGGGGTCTAGGAGTACGCAGATCCTCCCAGATTGCTCTACCAGCTTTCGTATCCTCTTCCATAGCATCAAACGAGTTGATAAGACAAATTCTTCCTGATACCCTCAGTGACTCAGCAGGAATAGAAGACCCTAGCTATGCCAGTGCCATTACTGAATGGGAGACTCTTGCTGCTCCAGCACCAAACCCTAGTGCAGCACTGGCTCACAGTCAAGCTGGGATGGCCCGATCGCTGGAAAGGTGCTTGCCAACATGTTCAGGGCTGCAACATCAGATAGGGAGATTGCCCGTCTCCAGGCTGTGAACGCACCTCACTCCGGGGACTTCCTCCAAACAGTTCCCATATCAGCAATGGGAACGCGACTCGACCCTAAGACCCTCCGTATTGCAGTGGCTCTGCGCCTTGCCGCCCTAGTTCACACAGAATATACGTGTATTTGCGGCGAAGCGCAAGCAGACCAATACGGTCTATATGGTCTTAACTGTTCCAAAATCAAGGGCTGGCATGCAAGACACAATGAGGTCAACGACATCATAAAGAGAACCCTTGCTACAGCTGGATGCCCTGCCGAGAGGGAGCCCCGATCACTAGCAGCCAACAATACCCACAACCCAGCAAACCGCCCCGATGAGATCGCCATCTATCCTTGGAAGAATGGCAAGCTCTTAGCATGGGACTATACCTGTGTGTCCACACTGGCTGACACCTATATCCATCACAGTGTTGGGCGACAGGGAGGAGCTGCTGACCACAGGGAGGAGTACAAGATCAGCAAGTACAGGGACATAAGCCAGCAGTATCACTTTGTCCCAGTGGGATCAGAGACCTTGGGATCATGGAGAAAAAATGCCAAACGTTTCCTTAAAGAATTGGGTTCCAGACTCATCGACACCACCAGGGACCTAAGGGCAGCCATTTTCATGTTCCAGCGCCTCAGCGTCGCCATCCAGAGGGGAAATGCTTGCTGCATACTTGGCTCACGTCCAGCCTCGGAGGAGCTGGACGAAATTCATGATCTTTGATACATTGTGCCATTGTATTCATGTTTATGTTTTCTGTAAATGTATTCTGTTTATTAATAAATGTTCACATTTATTAATTAGGAGAAGAAAATATTCAAACAGCTCCGGGGAGAACCTTGAGCTTTCCCTGAGGTACGTTTATTGTCTTTTCTGAGGATGAGGGTCCCCATTCCAGCCATAGAAGTGGTACTTCCCTATATATAGTATATATAAAGTCACACACACATATATACAATTTTAAAGCATTTCGTGCATTTACTATATACTGTTCTGTAAAATTTAGTAAACCATTTATATTTATATATATATATATATATATATATATATATATATATATATATATATATATATATATATATATATATATATATATATATATATATATAAATATATATATATATGTATATATACACACATATATATATATATATATATAAATACATATATATATGCCGAATATACTGGTCGATTAGCAAGAACTCATTTAAAATTATATATACGTTTAAAGATATATATATATATAATATATACAAGCACAATGAAATATATTTTTTTCGAAAATTATTGGCGAAATTATTGCATACACAAATTTTCGCTTGTCCTATATGGCAAGATGAGCTTTTCTATTTAAGGCAAGATCGCAAGTTCTGCCTATTCGGCACGACATATATATATATATATATATATATATATATATATATATATATATATATATATATATATATATATATATATATCTATATATATATAAATATATATATGTAGATAGATAGATAGATACACAGTTGTATACATTGTGTGTGCGTGTGTGTGTGTGTGTGTGTGTGTGTGATAAATAAATAAATAAATAAATAAATAAAGCAGCAACACCTGTAATCTCCAAGTCTTCTTCTTTTATTTTCTAAATTCAGATTTCTAAAACCCACCAGAGAGTAAAAAATAATTAATCTGAAAGCACTTCTCAGTAATGAGTGCAGGCTGACACGTTTCCAAGACTTAATGTACCCGAACGAACTGGATTTCCTGGCCAATATTTCAACCTTGGTGGGCGCCACAGAGCTTCCACTGCTCTATATTTCATCCCTCATTGGCTTGCCTTTGCACCTCCAGAACCTGCCCCTCGGAATTAATCCTCGTCAGCCACTTTACTCGCATAAAAGAAGATAACGAGTTGATAACGAGTTGTATTTTGCCAGGATGAGAGGTGAGATGTAAATACACATTCGTGGCCTTAGAGATGGTGGGATAGAATCCACTGTCTCTATGCTACATGACACTTACGTTCGTTCTGCTATGCCTTTGTGTGACATTTTTAAGATAATTAATGTTATGCCGATTTTTGAGTTAGTTTATATTATATTTTAAACAGGTTGAAGATGACTTAGCCTGCATTACTCCTATTGCTTAGAGGTGGAACTCTCGAGTCACAGTTGAAGGGACCCAGGTGTGATTCTCTGGCTGGGTAAGTCATCAGGCAAGTCTTTTTGCATTTATTGCTTGTGTTCGTTTCCTAAGTTGCCACCCAACTATTGTGGGTGGCATCGTGACGAAGGCTTTGAAATGGACAAAAGACTATAGAATATGAGAGTATAAAAACCTATGTGATATGTCAAGGTATTTTATTAATGAAAATGAGATACCAGACATTTCATGCAAATATCTGAAATTGGCTTGCAAAAAGATGCACCTTAAATTATAAATATATTTCCAGATAAACTCTTAACCCTTCTGAGGCCCTAATTCCTAGACCTTTATGTATCTATGTCACTGAGGTACCTTCCACAGGATAGCTATTGCGTGGACAATACACTAACTACTGCGGCAAACTCTCTTTAAGACATGACAATTTCTAGTCAGCAAAATCAACGATGCGACAAAGAATTTGTTTATGGCGGACGTGCTTAAAGAAATATATTTATTATATGAATTTCTGGTGCAGAGAGAGTCACTAATGTGACTAATTTTCTTTACACTAAATGACCATTTTAATTGCTTACACGTACTATTAAAAATACCAAATACTGTTACTTGTTCTACTTACGAACCATATTATATATATATATATATATATATATATATATATATATATATATATATATATATATATATATATATATATATATATATATATATATATATATGTGTATATATATATATATATATATATATATATATATATATATATATATATATATATATATATATATATATATATATATATATATATATATAAGATTTTTGCTCGTAGCTTCTTTCTCTCTTTTACCTGCCCTGCGACGGTAAAAATAACTCACTCTGTGCTTCGTCACTCCCTGCATCACTATGGTAAAAATAACTCATACCTGTATGTGTGTGTCCGTGTGTTTGCGTTCATAAACAATCACAAACGTATATATATATATATATATATATATATATATATATATATATATATATATATATATATATATATATATATATATATATATATATATATATATATATATATATATATATATATATATATATATATATATATATATATATATATATGTCGTGCCGAATATGTAAAACTGGTCAATTAGCAAGAACTCATTTAAAATTTAGTCCGTTCTAAAATTTTCTCTTATACGTTTAAAGATATATTTTTTTCATTAATGTTGATGTAAAAACTTTTAATTTTGCACCAGAAGAATCTTAGAAACCTTACCTAACCTTATTATAACAAGAACAATTTATTTTAGCCTAACCCAGCTAAATGTATTTTAGATTTGTTTACAGTAATTTAATACTCAACAAACACAGTGAAATATGTTTTTTTTCGCTAGGTTCAGAATGTTTTTGGAGAAATTATTACATACCCAAATTTTCACTTGTCCTATATGGCAAGATGAACGTTGCTATTTAAGCCAAGATCGCAAATTCTGCCTATTCGGCACGACATAAAATATATATATATATATATATATATATATATATATATATATATATATATATATATATATATATATATATATATATATATATATATATATATATATATATATATATGCGACAGAAGTATATCTTGGGAAGTGAAGTAATATGTGAGAGGGTAAAACCACTACTGCTACTTAAAACACCATTGATATGCGAATAGTTTCAGAGTTTACTTCATCATCAGGCACTGTACGAAACAGAAAAATCCAAGATAAAAACCTTGCCTTAACATGCTCGGAAATCAAAGGAAAGCAGACAAAAGAAAGTTATGAAGCTTAATACAAATTAACTCTACTGATCTTTCATTATTACACAGGAAAGGCTTGCGTCTCATGGTGTATAGAGACACCAGTGTGGCCAGCTTCACGGTGGTAGACTGAACACGAACAACACAAACAGTGAATTAGCTCTCGCCTATACTGTAATTTGAGGCTTTTCAACGTGGCTTTAACGTTGTGAAGCCACAAACCTTCCAGGGAATACCACATACCTTCCAGATATACCTGGAGTATACCTGGAGGGTGGTCAATTTGTGTTGAAAAATGTGAACCAGCACCCGAGATTTGGTTCTGCCAATTTATATGGCATTACACCCACGACAAATATATTTGACTATAGAGGGCTGTAATTTATTAGGTATATTCTTGAATTTAAAAATATGCTGCATAGTGTAATTACCGTTGAATATAACCCAGTCGCGTCAAAACACACAGATTAGTGATAAAACAAAGAGATCAGGAGCCAAAAACCAAGGGAACAGGAACAAAACAAAAAGATCAAGAGCCAAAATAAAGAAATCAGAAGCCAAAACAAAGATATCAAGAGCCAAAACAAAGGAATCAGAAGCCAAAATAAAGAATTCAATAGCCAAGACAAAGAGATCAAGAGCCAAAACCAATGGAACAAGAGCAAAACAAAGAGATCAGGAGCCAAAATAAAGAAATCAGAAGCCAAAACAAAGATATCAAGAGCCAAAACAAATCAGAAGCCAACATAAAGAATTCAATAGCCAAAGCAAAGAGATCAAGAGCCAAAACCAATGGAACAAGAGACAAAATAAAGAGATCAGGAGCCAAAGAAGCGAGTGTTTAACAATAGCTGGAGTGGGTCACCTCCGCGTCGAGCCTCTCACATGGTAAACAAACCTCTCACTCTGCTCCCAGAGGCTTACCTCGGAGGATTTAAGGGAACAGTGACATCTGAAGTGTCTCCGTCCGGGATTTAAGGGAACAGTGACATCTGTAGTGTCTCTAGCCGGGTAATCCCTGGTCTCCTAACAGTGGATTAATTATATAAATCCGCGTGTAATCTCCTTGCCCTGGATGGCGACAGGATGAGACTGTGTGGGAGAGTGGAAGTTTGAGTGTCTCTTAAACGGACGTGCATCTTCATTTTTTTCAACGATGATTTTCTGTCGCCTCTCCAGGTGTCAATTTAATGAATACACAAATAACCCGCATATAGGAGAGAGGAGCTTACGACGACGTATCGGCCCGACTTGGACCATTTACAAATGGTGCAAGTCGGACCGAAATGTCGTCCTCAGCTTTTCTGTCCTTATGTGCGGGTTATTTGTCTATTGTTCCAGTCACGGTATTGTGCCTTTGTATTCTTCAAATTAATGAACATTCCCATATTAACATATATATTTTTTTTGCCTTGCCGTGAAACTCACTTTACTTTTTCCTTATCAAAATTAAGTACATATCAATAACTTGTTTGCAGCGCGTGTTGTGTGGTAGTTACACTGTGGGAAGACCAGCTCCACTGTGTCCCTTCAAGAGGGAGGGTGAGACTTTGATGCCGGTGAAGGCCGCTTGATCAGAGGAATTGGTTACCCTTCCCTTTCCTCGGATCAAACCTGATTACCTCCCGGCCCCCAAAGCATAAGACACCGTTCAGTACCTGTACCATGTGGTATTAAGAGGAACGTTTTCTACTTAGCACACACACACACACAGAGAGAGAGAGAGACAGACAGACAGACAGACAGATAGATAGACAGAGAATGAGAGATAAATCCCTCTTACAACACAGTAAGAAGTATTCACAAAACACATATAACACTTCTTTATTAAATGTGCAAATATGTGTTAACTCACCACAGTTATCTTTTATCTGTGTTTTATTAAATAATCTTCACTTATAAACTTCTAATAAATGACTTACAATAAAAAGAAATTATAATTCATACAATATTTGCATAACCGGAATATCTTTATTGCGACAAAAAGGCAAAAAAAAAAGAAAAAAAAAATACCTAAGAATTGCATTGAATATCATTACTGCGGTGATAAAAAAAAAAAAAGGCCTCGTTGGGATCCATCTTGGCTGGGTAGTATCGACGCTGCAGGAGGCGCTCCCTCTCTGGATGGCAAAAATAAATTTCTTGAGCACTGGTGGAAAGGGTGAGGGAAGAGAGTTAAACACCACAATTACGTATTTATACTTTATATCCATACAAATAAAGAGAATCGACACATAAATATAAACAACACACACGAACGATGATAAAAATAGTTAAAACTCTACATGAAGAAAAAAGAATTACACTAAGATTCTGGAACATATCAACAAAACACGAAAAAAAATCTATTCGGTATACAAAAGTAGACCGAGCGTTAAGTAAAATATATGCGTGAAACATGAGATCAAAATTTGTGAATTCAGTCGCAACATTAATGCCGATTTATAGGTACTTGTGTGTAAAGGAGTTTTTCCCTTGGGCGTACCGCCCCCCTACATCATTGTACAGATGTCAGCAAGAATGACATCATGCCAGCGGGAGGGAGTGTCTTGACCATGAAGAGAGAGAGACTGCGCAGTTCAGAGTTTACTGTTTATGCTTATGGGGAAGCGCTAAACTTGTAGTGGGATCATGTAGCGCCTGAGGAATGGGGGGCAATCAGGTCTGACCCGTAGAAAGGGAGGAGTTGCTTCCCATTTCCTGGAACAAGAGCCCTTTACCAGCATCAAGGTTCTCCCTCCCCCTCCCCTTTGAAGAATTAATTACACTTGAAGTAAAGCAAATAAAAAAAAATTCACAGGAACACAAGGGCCTGATGTCATTCAGATCCTTCAGATACGTACGTACGTACGCCAGCACGTACATGCGCACGCTTGAACACATGCACAAGCGTCACGTCAGCATTCATTACATTCATCTTCCTTCATAAACTCACAATTCAAAACAACAATACAAGTAACATAAGTAAATCATCCAAGAATATTTTTTCCCTTCCTCTCCATAACTTTAAGCCTCCGTTAACAGCATCTCGAGTTTAACTTAGTTAATCAGAAGGTAAGCTGGAACATCCCGCGCTGTGATGGA
>NC_091303.1:9297493-9349993 GCF_038502225.1 Cherax quadricarinatus
CATTAATGTTAATGTAAAAATTTTGAATTTTGCAGCAAACTAATTTTAGAAAACTTACCTAACCTTATTATAACAAGAGCAATTTATTTTAGCCTAACCCAACTATATATATTTTAGATTTGTTTACAATAATTTAATACTAAACAAATACAGTGAAATATATTTTTTTTCGTTAGGTTCAGAATGATTTTGGCGAAATTATTGCATACATAAATTTTCGCTTGTCGTATATGGCAAGATGAGCGTTGCTATTTAAGCCAAGATCGCAAGTTCTGCCTATTGGGCACAACATATATATATATATATATATATATATATATATATATATATATATATATATATATATATATATATATATATATTTATTTATATATATATTCAACAAGTCGGTCGTCTCCCACCGAGGCAGGGTGACCCAAAAAAGAAAGAAAATCCCCAAAAAGAAAATACTTTCATCATCATTCAACACTTTCACCACACTCACACATTATCACTGTTTTTGCAGAGGTGCTCAGAATACAACAGTTTAGAAGCATATACGTATAAAGATACACAACATATCCCTCCAAACTGCCAATATCCCAAACCCCTCCTTTAAAGTGCAGGCATTGTACTTCCCATTTCCAGGACTCAAGTCCGACTATATGAAAATAACCGGTTTCCCTGAATCCCTTCACTAAATATTACCCTGCTCACACTCCAACAGATCGTCAGGTCCCAAGTATCATTCGTCTCCATTCACTCCTATTTAACACGCTCATGCACGCTTGCTGGAAGTCCAAGCCCCTCGCCTACAAAACCTCCTTTACCCCCTCTTTCCAACCCTTTCGAGGACGACCCCTACCCCTCTTTCCTTCCCCTATAGATTTATATGCTTTCCATGTCATTCTACTTTGATCCATTCTCTCTAAATGACCAAACCACCTCAACAACCCCTCTTCTGCCCTCTGACTAATGCTTTTATTAACTCCACACCTTCTCCTAATTTCCACACTCCGAATTTTCTGCATAATATTTACACCACACATTGCCCTTAGACAGGACATCTCCACTGCCTCCAACCGTCTCCTCGCTGCTGCATTTACCACCCAAGCTTCACATCCATATAAGAGTGTTGGTACTACTATACTTTCATACATTCCTTTCTTTGCCTCCATAGATAACGTTTTTTGACTCCACATATACCTCAACGCACCACTCACCTTTTTTCCCTCATCAATTCTATGATTAACCTCATCCTTCATAAATCCATCCGCCGACACGTCAACTCCCAAGTATCTGAAAACATTCACTTCTTCCATACTCCTCCTCCCCAATTTGATATCCATTTTTTCTTTATCTAAATCATTTGATACCCTCATCACCTTACTCTTTTCTATGTTCACTTTCAACTTTCTACCTTTACACACATTCTCAAACTCATCCACTAACCTCTGCAATTTTTCTTTAGAATCTCCCATAAGCACAGTATCATCAGCAAAAAGTAACTGTGTCAATTCCCATTTTGAATTTAATTCCCCATAATTTAATCCCACCCCTCTCCCGAACACCCTAGCATTTACTTCCTTTACAACCCCATCTATAAATATATTAAACAACCATGGTGACATTACACATCCCTGTCTAAGACCTACTTTTACCGGGAAGTATTCTCCCTCTCTTCTACACACCCTAACCTGAGCCTCACTATCCTCATAAAAGCTCTTTACAGCATTTAGTAACTTACCACCTATTCCATAAACTTGCAACATCTGCCACATTGCTTCTCTATCCACTCTATCATATGCCTTTTCTAAATCCATAAATGCAATAAAAGCTTCCCTACCTTTATCTAAATACTGTTCACATATATGCTTCAATGTAAACACTTGATCTACACATCCCCTACCCACTCTGAAGCCTCCTTGCTCATCCGCAATTCTACATTCTGTCTTACCTCTAATTCTTTCAATTATAACTGTACCGTATACTTTTCCTGGTATACTCAGTAAACTTATTCCTTTATAATTTTTACAGTCTCTTTTGTCCCCTTTCCCTTTATATAAAGGGACTATACATACTCTCCGCCAATCCCTAGGTACCTTCCCCTCTTTCATACATTTATTAAACAAAAGTACCAACCACTCCAACACTATATCCCCCCCTGCTTTTAACATTACTGTCATGATCCCATCAGTTCCAGCTGCTTTACCCCCTTTCATTATACGTAATGCCTCACGTACCTCCACCACACTTACATTCTGCTCTTCTTCACTCCTAAAAGATGGTATACCTCCCTGGCCAGTGCATGAAATTACCGCCTCCCTTTCTTCCTCAACATTTAAAAGTTCCTCAAAATATTCTCGCCATCTACCTAATACCTCCCTCTCCCCATCTACTAACTCCCCTACTCTGTTTTTAACTGACAAATCCATACTTTCCCTAGGCTTTCTTAACTTGTTTAACTCACTCCAAAAATTTTTCTTATTTTCATTAAAATTTCTTGACTGCCTCTCCCACCCTTTCATCTGCTCTCCTTTTGCACTCTCTCACCACTCTCTTCACCTTTCTTTTACTCTCCATATACTCTGCTCTTCTTATAACACTTCTGCTTTGTAAAAACCTCTCGTAAGCTACCTTTTTCTCTTTTATCACACCCTTTACTTCATCATTCCACCAATCACTCCTCTTTCCTCCTGCCCCCACCCTCCTATAACCACAAACTTCTGCCCCACATTCTAATACTGCATTTTTAAAACTATTCCAACCCTCTTCAACCCCCCCACTACTCATCTTTGCACTAGCCCACCTTTCTGCCAATAGTCGCTTATATCTCGCCCGAACTTCCTCCTCCCTTAGTTCATACATCATTTTTTTCGTTACTGTTTTAGTGTGAAGCAAAAACACGAGTTGTTCAATTGAATCTAAAGTAAGAAGTGAAAATATATATCAATATAATGACAATAGTGTTACACTCAAGTTTGAAGTGAATCACTTCTTGGTACAAATATATAATGCACTGTGATACATTTAGAAAAAAAGCTATGTTCTTAGTATCTAAAAAGGGTTCTCAAATACTTGCAAAAAAAAAAAAAAATTCGTAAAATTTATGTTCAACATAACATTTTATTTAAGAAATGAAAATTTCTGTTTTTTTTTTTTCATTAAAACTCGCGGCACAATACTACTTTCTTTTCGTGTGTATTTGTTTACTGAAATGTTGAGGCGCTGGATGTGACATAACTCCTTTGTGCTAATGTACATTTTCTTACGATGATCACAAGTTAAGTGACTCACCGTAAAATACCAAGTGAGCTCACACACACACACACACACACACACACACACACACACACACATACATACACACACAGACAGGACCAAGAATTAGAGATCACCAGATCATCAAACTCAAACACACAAACAACAGATTTTGCCATTGTTACATCAGTTTAAGTCATGTTCTTCGTAAAGCATGAAATTCACTTGGTATTTCTTCTCCATTCCTTACATCGCTACTCAGCTGGATTTCCACATTAATTTAAATTGATTCCACCAATTTCTACGCCTCAAAATAATCTACTAATGCAACTATTGTTTTCTTTAGTCCACTCTTTTGCGAGTAAATATATTTAAACAAAAATCTGTGTTCTATCTTTTATATCAGCAAAATGTAAGCTTTGGCATAACAGTGAGACAGACATTCACCATAGCCATTAAATTTTAATGATGCTGGTGAACGTATCCTCAACAAGTCATCACTTGGATAGGGTTTATGTACACTCGTCAGTTCCTGCCTTCGCTTCCTCTTCACATTTAATGGCCTCCTCTGGCTGTTTCTCACTTCAGCATTCCTCTTTTGTTATAATTACCGGCACTGGACGCTTATTTCGACGTTTCCGTTGTATTTTAGCATAGCAATGGACGCCAGAGTCAAGCTGTAGATGCAATGTAATCTACTGCTCATCCTAGTGGACCATTGTGACCCACACCTCCATGTAATCCTGTTTGACTCACTGCACCTCCTTGTGACCTACCAGTGCTCTTCCTCGTGCCATCAGGCCACAGGCAGCAGATCAGGTCATGTGTAATCGGAACGCCAGCCATTCTGCGGGAAGAAACAAAACATGTTATCCAGTTAACCGGTAAAATTACCTTTTTAAGTGTGTTTTGCTGCTACTAGCTGTTAATGCAAGGACAGGCGAGCGCGAGGGGTCATGGTGCATAATGCTCCATATGTGTGTGTGTGTGTGCGTGTGTGTGTGTGTGTGTGTGTGTGTGTGTGTGTGTGTGTGTGTGTGTGTGTGTGTGTGTGTGTGTGTGTGTGTGAAATATATATCCAACCACGTTTACACTACTGTTGCTCTCAGTGCACACACATCAGGAGGGACAGAGTCATCAGAATATATGCAATTCGTGTGTTCACATAGGCACTACACACACACACGCGCGCACACACACACACACACACACACACACGCGAGCACACACACACACACACACACACACACACACACACACACACACACACACACACACACACACACACACACACGGAAGAGTACAAGAGGGTGTTCCTAGACAGAGACAGAACACAATCAGAACGACAGCAGCTGAGGGAGAGGACAAAAAAGCGAAAGGAGCTAGGAAAAGAGACAAGGATGGAACCAGCAGAGGTCAGTCAGAGCAGAACAGAACAGCAAGGGCAAGCACACACACAACTATTCTCAGAACCATACAACCTGTCACACCATCCCAACACACACTACAATCCATACCCACAGCCTCCACCCAACACCGAGCTATAGAATCCCACAGTATGCTACCAGGTCTCCCACCCTCACAGGCCCCCCAAACCACAGTGTTGGAAAGGAAACTGAAGGTATGGTACACAAACGCTGATGGAATAACAAATAAGTGGGAGGAGTGGCATGAAAGAGTCAAAGAGGCATCACCAGACATCATAGCGATCACAGAAACCAAGCTTGCAGGTATGATAACAGATGCCATCTTTCCAACGGGATACCAAATCTTGAGGAAAGACAGAGGGAACAGGGGGGGTGGAGGAGTGGCATTGCTGATCAAAAATCGCTGGAATTTTGATGAGCTGGAGAGAGGAGACAGCGGAGAAGAAAGTGATTACATAACTGGAACGCTTCACTCTGGAGGTCCCAAGGTGGTAATAGCAGTGATGTATAACCCACCACAGAACAGCAGGAGGCCAAGGCAAGAGTACGACGAGAGCAATAGAGCGATGGTTGACTCACTGGCTACAGTGGCCAGAAGACCTCATGCAAGCAGGGCAAAGCTCCTGATCATGGGTGACTTTAACCACAAGGAGATCGATTGGGAGAACTTGGACCCGCATGGGGCCCAAGATACATGGAGGGCTAAGATGATGGAGGTGGTACTGGAAAACTCCATGTACCAACACGTAAGGGACACTACAAGAGAGAGAGAGGAGAGGATGAACCAGCAAGGCTGGACTTAGTATTCACCTTGAGTAGTGCAGATATCGAGGACATCACATATGAAAGACCCCATGGGGCCAGTGACCATGTGGTTTTAAGCTTCGAATACACAGTAGAGCTACAGGTGGAGGGAGAAGCAGGAAGGCCAGGACGAATGAAGCCAAACTACAAGAAAGGGGACTACACAGGAATGAGGAACTTCCTGAACGGGGTTCAGTGGGACAGAGAATTGACAGGGAAGCCAGTTAATGAGATGATGGAATATGTAGCAACAAAATGCAAGGAGGCTGAGGAGAGGTTTGTACCCAAGGGTAACAGGAATAATGAAAAAGCCAGGATGAGCCCATGGTTTACCCAAAGGTGCAGGGAGGCAAAAACCAAGTGTGCTAGGGAATGGAAGAAATATAGAAGGCAAAGGACCCAGGAGAATAAGGAGAGCAGTCGTAGAGCCAGAAACGAATATGCACAGATAAAAAGGGAGGCCCAAAGACAATATGAAAATGACATAGCAGCGAAAGCCAAATCTGACCCGAAACTGTTGTACAGCCACATCAGGAGGAAAACAACAGTCAAGGACTAGGTAATCAGGCTAAGGAAGGAAGGAGGAGAGACAACAAGAAATGACCGTGAAGTATGTGAGGAACTCAACAAGAGATTCAAAGAAGTGTTCACAGAGGAGACAGAAGGGGCTCAAGAAAGACGGAGAGGTGGGGCACACCACCAAGTGCTGGACACAGTGCACACAACCGAGGAAGAAGTGAAGAGGCTTCTGAGTGAGCTAGATACCTCAAAGGCAATGGGGCCAGATAACATCTCCCCATGGGTATTGAGAGAGGGAGCAGAGGCGCTATGTGTACCCCTAACAACAATATTTAATACATCTATCGAAACAGGGAGATTGCCTGAGGCATGGAAGACAGCAAATGTAGTCCCAATCTTTAAAAAAGGAGACAGACATGAAGCATTAAACTACAGACCAGTGTCACTGACATGTATAGTATGCAAAATCATGGAGAAGATTATCAGGAGAAGAGTGGTGGAACACCTAGAAAGGAATGATCTCATCAACAGCAGCCAACATGGTTTCAGGGACGGGAAATCCTGTGTCACAAACCTACTGGAGTTCTATGACATGGTGACAGCAGTAAGACAAGAGAGAGAGGGTTGGGTGGATTGCATTTTCTTGGACTGCAAGAAGGCGTTTGACACAGTTCCACACAAGAGACTGGTGCAAAAACTGGAGGACCAAGCAGGGATAACAGGGAAGGCACTACAATGGATCAGGGAATACTTGTCAGGAAGACAGCAGCGAGTCATGGTACGTGGCGATGTGTCAGAGTGGGCACCTGTGACCAACGGGGTCCCACAGGGGTCAGTCCTAGGACCAGTGCTGTTTCTGGTATTTGTGAACGACATGACGGAAGGATTAGACTCTGAGATGTCCCTGTTTGCAGATGACGTGAAGTTGATGAGAAGAATTCACTCGATCGAAGACCAGGCAGAACTACAAAGGGATCTGGACAGGCTGCAGACCTGGTCCAGCAATTGGCTCCTGGAGTTCAATCCCACCAAGTGCAAAGTCATGAAGATTGGGGAAGGGCAAAGAAGACCGCAGACGGAGTACAGTCTAGGGGGCCAGAGACTACAAACCTCACTCAAGGAAAAAGATCTTGGGGTGAGTATAACACCAGGCACATCTCGTGAAGCGCACATCAACCAAATAACTGCTGCAGCATATGGGCGCCTAGCAAACCTCAGAACAGCATTCCGACATCTTAATAAGGAATCGTTCAGGACCCTGTACACCGTGTACGTTAGGCCCATACTGGAGTATGCGGCACCAGTTTGGAACCCACACCTAGCCAAGCATGTAAAGAAACTAGAGAAAGTGCAAAGGTTTGCAACAAGACTAGTCCCAGAGCTAAGAGGTATGTCCTACGAGGAGAGGTTAAGGGAAATCAACCTGACGACACTGGAGGACAGGAGAGATAGGGGGGACATGATAACGACATACAAAATACTGAGAGGAATTAACAAGGTGGACAAAGACAGGATGTTCCAGAGATTGGACACTGTAACAAGGGGACACAGTTGGAAGTTGAAGACACAGATGAATCACAGGGATGTTAGGAAGTATTTCTTAAGCCACAGAGTAGTCAGTAAGTGGAATAGTTTGGGAAGCGATGTAGTGGAGGCAGGATCCATACATAGCTTTAAGCAGAAGTATGATAAAGCTCACGGTTCAGGGAGAGTGACCTAGTAGCGATCAGTGAAGAGGCGGGGCCAGGAGCTCGAACTCGACCCCCGCAACCTCAACTAGGTGAGTACAACTAGGTGAGTACACACACACACACACATACACACATATACACCCACACACACACACACACACACACATACACACACACACACACACACACACACACACACACACACACACACACACACACACACACACACACACACACAGGTATATCCTACGAGGAGAGGTTAAGGGAAATCAACCTGACGACACTGGAGGACGGGAGAGATAGGGGGGACATGATAACGACATACAAAATACTGAGAGGAATTGACAAGGTGGACAAAGACAGGATGTTCCAGAGACTGGACACAGCAACACGGGGACACAGTTGGAAGCCGAAGACACAGATGAATCACAGGGATGTTAGGAAGTATTTCTTCAGCCACAGAGTAGTCAGTAAGTGGAATAGTTTAGGAAGCGATGTAGTGGAGGCAGGATTCATACATAGCTTTAAGCAGAGGTACGATAAAGCTCATGGTTCAGGGAGAGTGACCTAGTAGCGACCAGTGAGGAGGCAGGGCCAGGAGCTTGGACTCGACCCCTGCAACCTCAACTAGGTGAGTACACACACACACTCACACACACATTGTCTGTTTCGGTTCGGTCACAATTTCAGCTTAGACTATGTTACTACACTTTTGAAAAACAAAATCATTGTAATTCTAAATATTTTTTTTTTCTGTCGTACTATGTCGTAAATTATGGCAACTGATTTAGTCTGTAACGATTACAGATTTATTAAACTGATCTCTTGTATTACTTAGGAAAGTGAAGTCTTTTATTTTGATCTTCTGAGAGTACAATTAGTGAATCATTATTATTAAATTCATGGGGAAGTGCTAAATCCGTAGGGGTCGTACAGCTCCTGGAGGAATGGATAGTAGCCAGATTCAATCCATGAAAGGGAAACACCTCTAATTCTTTGCTCAAAGAGTCCGTCAGGGACATGAATGCGCCCTTTCTGAAGGGACAGCTAGTGAAGAAGAGTAGATATCTAATGAATAAGAATAGTGATGAAAAATAAGAAGAGCAAATACACTGAAAATAAGATTTGCAAAGCAAAACGTGAGAATGTTGACTTTTCAATGCATATACACTGTTTCTTTTGATACAAAACTAAGAGATTAAAGAATTCTTGCTGTTGTAGTACCGTTGTTAAACTTCAGCCTCGATTAACCTCGCGTAGTCAACAGTCTTTCAGATAGGGGAAACTGACTAAAAACTACCACTTATAGAATGTATTCTTACCACCGGAGGCTGTAGGCTGAGATTGGAAGGGATCTGGAGTTGTGAGGTGGAGGAGAGGCCGAGTCCCACGCCGGACATGGAGGACATGCCGTGCACTGGAGGCGCTGACATAAAGCCGCCAGCCACGGAGGACCCGTGCATCTGGCCGCCGTACATGTAGTGTGACATGGAGCTAAACCCAGAGCCTCCAGTGCCGAAGCCTCCGGTTCCGAAACCTCCAGTGCCGAAGCCACCGAAGCCGCCCTTGTCCAGAGGTTTCAGCATGTCTGGGAAACCAAGCATCCCTTTTTTCTTCTTGGACTTCTGGCTCAACTTGCGGTTGCGAGTCTGGATGCCTTCCTTCTTCATGGTGAGGGGCCGGTTTACCTGCAGGATTAGTATAATTGTTATTATTATTATTATTATTAGTAGTAGTAGTAGTAGTAGTAGTAGTAGTAGTAGTAGTAGTAGTCGTAGTAGTAGTAGTAGTAGTAGTAGTAGTAGTAGTAGTAGTAGTAGTAGTAGTTGTTGTAGTAGTAGCAGTAGCAGTAATAATAATAGTAGTAGCAGTAGTAGTTGGAGGAGGACGAGGAGGGCGAGGAGGATGAGGAGGAGAAGGAGGAAAAGGAGGAGAAGGAGGAGAAGGAGGAAAAGGAGAATTTTTATAATTATCATTACTGTAAGCACTGGGAGAACGAAACCAGTAAGTGTCTTACAGTTCATGATTCGTTTGAGGCAATAAGTTTTTATCCAAGGATGGAAAAGAGCTCTGCACCAGGAGAGGGCACATCAGGAGGAACTGTTTACTCTGTGTATACTTTATCCCTGTAGTGTTATGCGGCCTCCACTGGTCGTTTTCTGCTGGGAGACTCTCCCAGGATGAAACCTCCTTGACGAGGTGAATCCATGATAATCGGTCATGCTGACGCAGCTTCTGATTAATGGGACGGGTGACCTATCGCCTCTTTAACACCGTCCGTCAGGAATACACACATCACTAACGCCCCAGGCAAGAAGATTGGCTACACGCTGAGACTGGAGTCTTGTCTATGGCTGAGCACTCCCCACAGTTGCTCCCTCAAGTGCGGTCTCTGCATACCAAGTGATGTGCTATAAACAAATGTGCTGACAACAAAGGCCGATGAAAGGGCACACACTAAGGAACAAGATTTGTTGGGAGAACGTTTCGCTGAGTGTAGAGCTTTAATCAAGTCATACACATGGTTTGATAAATCTTAGTGCAGAGCGAAACGTTGATCAAGTACAAGCCTGATCCGCAACATGCATTCTCTTCACCAAGTGACGTATTGCTAATAGCTGAGCTCCTTCCCCGCTGCTCACTCAAGAGCGCGGTCCGTGCATACCAAGTGACGTGCACAAATCTTGGAGTTTCTTATCACGGCGTTAAGTATTTGCTGTCAAAATCAACTTCCCAGCTTCACAGAGGCGGGCATCCAGTAGGCCTCTCACTGACACTATCGCATGAAAGGTTAGACAGGAACTGACGCTGTTGTCACATTATTTTTCACGTCAGTCAGTAAATGAATGCCTTTCAAGGGGAAGGTTGTCTAATGGTGAAGGGATCTTGATCCAGAGATTTGGAGTTACCCCCTCCACTGATTACCTCTCATATTTCCAGTTCGCTGCATTGCTCTTGTGGGTTTAGATCTTCCCCGTCAATATAAAATAATAATAATATAGCCGGTAAGTGAATCTTGGAAGTTGATTATTTAGAAAGGCTCCGAGTGTCCTCAGTGGAACATTTACGTCAAGAATTTTATCTTATAATGTTTTATAAACATGATTATGTAAGTAACATAAACAAAAATAGGAAAAAGAAAAAAAAGTCATTGGGTTGACCCGCAAAGACCCGGGTCCAACGCTACAGAGGTTACGACCACTGTACCGTAGACTGGGGCAACACTAGTTACGACCCGAACTCTGCGAGTTATAACCTCGGTACAGTAGACCCAGCCCAGAGCTTCGCAAGTTACGATCACGGTGGGTACGGTAACATCAGAGCCCGCAACTCACACCTCCCGGCCAGCCATCATAACCTCCAGGGACCGCCCATGGAGATCCTCAGCTTTCAGAATCCCACGTAGCTTTTTCTCCTGCTATCACCTCTTCGAGCACCGGCCGGCGGCCTCAGAAGAATTAAAACCTCAGCAGTACTCAACCCGAATGAACCACTGGCGATGTGAACAACACTGGAGAAACGAAAATGAAAAGAGAAGGGAGGTAAGCATCGGAAGAGTTATTTTCACACAATGTTCAGCGTTCAGTGTTAGGGCAATTCTTCATCTTGCCACCTGACTCTCTTCTCCGCCTTCAGAGAGCGCCTCTAACCCCTTCAAATACATCCTGTCTCACCTTAGTTTCATCGTATGCTACTTGCTGAACACAAATATCAAGGAAGGACATACAAGTGTTTACGTAAATTCGGAAAAAATACACTTAATTGTACGACTGAATAGGAAACCTCAATGATGCGTCGAAGTAGCGGGTTTTATTGAGGCTTCGACTGATATATCATGGTCAATATTTCAGCCAGAATATATTGGGAGCAGTATATCAGAGGCGAGAGCGGTGGTCAGCGTGGTCGTAATTAAATATGCTAATTGACTTATATAAAAACATGAAGCGCAATTACTTCACGCCGTGGGACGCTTCAGCCCATTGTTCGCGCCAAAACGGAGCAGCGGCGAGGCATCTGCTAAAGATTTTGTGCATGACTTTGATTTTTTGGGGCCCGAGAGAAGAGCGCGGAAAATGTTAACGGCCTGTGGCTCTATATCCCTCAATTTTTTTTTTTTTTTTTTTGTCTTTGAGAAGATTTTGGTACCTTGCGAAAAATGTCATTAAAAGTTTCCCATAAGAAATACTAATTAATTTATTCCACTTCCAAAACCATCAGATGCCACTATAAACATTAAACTGCTCCATGTTTATGACACACAACATCGTAACAGATCGTTTATTATACACACTAAACACTTTCCTTTACAATTGCTGTAATGATACTTTCCTCTCCGTTTGTTCCCTTGCATATATGTCGTGCCGAATAGGTAAAACTGGTCAAGTAGCAAGAACTCATTGAAAATTAAGTCCTTTCTAAAAATTTCTCTTATACGTTTAAAGATAATTTTTTTTCATTTATGTTAATGTAAAAATTAATAATTTTGCACCAAAAGTACCTTAGGAAACTTACCCAAACTTATTAAAACAAGCGCAATTTAATTTAGCCTAATCAAATTAAATATATTTTAGGTAAATTTACAATAATTTAATAATATACAAACGCAATGAAATACATTTTTTTTGCTAGGTTCAGAATGATTTTTGCGAAATTATTACATACACAAATTTTCGCTTGCCTTATTCGGCAAGAAGAGCGTTGCTATTTAAGCCAAAATCAAAAGTTTTACCTATTTGGCACGACATACACACACACACACAACACACACACACACACACACACACACACACACACACACACACACAAACTATATATATATATATATATATATATATACACACACAAACTATATATATATATATATATATATATATATATATATATATATATATATATATATATATATATATATATATGCAAAACAACCACTCTGAAAGAATAGAGAAATTCCAAGCGCTGATAGTGAGGTGCTGGCCGACCCCTTATATAGCTTCCTTGGATGCTTTACTTTCATAGTTCCTTGATAATGTGAGTAGTCACGAAAGCGCTTGGAATTTCTCTATTCTTTCAGAGTGGTTGTTTTGCATATTCTGAAATCACCTGTTTACTGTGATCTTATTGCATATATATATATATATATATATATATATATATATATATATATATATATATATATATATATATATATATATATATATATATATATATATATATATATATATATATATATATATATATATATACATATATATGTCGTGCCGAATAGGCAGAACTTGCGATCTTGGCTTAAATAGCAACGCTCATCTTGCCATATAGGACAAGTGAAAATTTGTGTGTGCAATAATTTCGCCAAAATCATTCTGAACCTAACGAAAAAAATATATTTCACTGTGTTTGTTTAGTATTAAATTATTGTAAACAAATCTAAAATATATTTAGTTGGGTTAGGCTAAAATAAATTGCGCTTGTTATAATAAGGTTAGGTAAGTTTTCTAAGTTCCTTTTGGTGTAAAATTAAAAATTTTTACATTAACATTAATGAAAAAAATATGTCTTTAAACTTATAAGAGAAAATTTTTGAAAGGACTTAATTTTAAATGAGTTCTTGCTAATTGACCAGTTTTACATATTCGGCACGACATATATATATATATATATATATATATATATATATATATATATATATATATATATATATATATATATATATATATATATATATATATATATATATATATATATATATATATATATATATATATACACATATATACATATATATATATATTTCTTTCAACACACCGGCCATATCCCACCAAGGCAGGGTGGCCCGAAAAGAAAAACGAAAGTTTCTCTTTTAAATTTAGTAATTTATACGGGAGAAGGGGTTACTAGCCCCTTGCTCCCGGCATTTTAGTCGCCTCTTACAACACGCATGGCTTACGGAGGAAGAATTCTGTTCCACTTCCCCATGGAGATAAGAGGAAATAAACAAGAACAAGAACTAGAAAGAAAATAGAAGAATACCCAGAGGGGTGTGTATATATATGCTTGTACATGTATGTGTAGTGTGACCTAAGTGCAAGTAGAAGTAGCAAGACGTACCTGAAATCTTGCATGTTTATGAGACAGACAAAAGACACGAGCAATCCTACCATCATGTAAAACAATAACAGGTTTTCGTTGTACACTCACTTGGCAGGACGGTAGTACCTCCCTGGGCGGTTGCTGTCTACCAACCTACTACCTAGGATATATATATATATATATATATATATATATATATATATATATATATATATATATATATATATATATATATATATGTATATATATATATATATGTATATATATATATATATATATATATATATATATATATATATATATATATATTTATATATATATATTTTATATATATATATATATATATATATATATATATATATATGTATATATATATATATATATATATATATATATATATATATATATATATATATATATATATATATATATATATATATATATATATATATATATATGTCGTGCCGAATATGTAAAACTGATCAATTAGCAAAAACTCATTTAAAATTAAGTCCTTTCTAAAATTTTCTCTTATACGTTTAAGGATATATTTTTTTCATTAACGTTAATGTAAAAAAATTTAATTTTGCTCCAGAAGAATCTTAGAAAACTTACCTAACCTTATTATAACAAGAACAATTTATTTTAGCCTAACCCAGCTAAATGTATTTTAGATTTGTTTACAATAATTTAATACTAAATAAACACAGTGAAATATATTTTCTTCGTTAGGTTCAGAATGATTTTGGCGAAATTATTGCATACACAAATTTTCGCTTGTCCTGTATGGCAAGATGAGCGTTGCTATTTAAGCCAAGATCGCAAGTTCTGTCTATTCGGCACGACATATATATATATATATATATATATATATATATATATATATATATATATATATATATATATATATATATATATATATATATATATATATATATATATATATATATATATATATATATATATATATATATATATATATATATATATATATATATATATATATATATATATATATATATATATATATATATATATATATATATATATATATATCAAGTTCACCTCAAGATAAATAGGTACAAGTATCTTAGTTAATTATGTAGCATTCTAGGAAAAGATTCGAATGCGGTGGCGAAGAAGTAACAAGCCACCAGGAACATGGCTCATGCAGCTACAAATGGGTTCTGACACTCATACAGAGACAAGGAGCTGTGACTAGATACGGACAATCACAACTGGGTGAGTACGACATATGAATTTAATATTATCTTAGTGCTATAACCCTCGTGAAAAAATCTCCCCTGAAATCTCTTCCGTGTACACATTAACTGGGGTTGGAAATCCCCTTAGAGACCACTCCCTTTGCCCATTCCACTTCTGTGAAGCAGCGGGTGCACCCCTTGACCACCCACTTTAACGCCTCTCTAACATCTATACTCATTTCTACCTCAGTGGGCATCACGCTCTTCTTCCGCCCACCTGGCGCTCTATAGACGAGTTCCAGGGCCGCCCACACTGTGAACCCGGGATGAGTGTGTCTCTGGCAGGGTAGAGTGGATCTCTGGCAGGGTGAGCCCAAGGAGAGCGAACTTGTGTACAGTGAATCCAAGTTGAGCGAATTAGGATTCAGTGATCTCGTATATGGTGAATCCAGGTTGAGGGAACCTAAGCAGAGTGAACCCAGGTAGAGTAAATTCAGGTACAGCGAACCTCAGCCATGACCCAGGCCGAGCTGGGTAATGGTTGCGTCCCTCACACGAGACCATAAAGTCGAATCCTCGAGGCCAATTTCTTAGGCCATGTTTTGGGCCTTGAAACACTTTGTAACACTGTTGCTGTGATGTCGTTTTATTTACACTTACACTCACTCACACACACACACACACACACACACACACACACACACACACACACACACACACACACACACACACACACACACACACACACACACACACTCACGGGTAATATTTTGATGAACGCATCGCAACATGAATGCTGATCTTAGTTTATAACACCCCTTTCACACAACAAAAAGTTTCAGGTCAGTAGATCTCGACTGAAAAGTCATAACTGAAGAGGCAGGTCCTGCATCTGTACACTGAACATACCTTATACAGATATGTAAGCATTTATCACACCGTTCCACATTGTCCAAGACCTTTTGCAATTTTAGAATGTGCACTACACAAGCACAATGAAATCAGATAACAGAATGTTGCTAGACGGAGTATTGGGTTACTCTTTTCATTAGGGAGTTACTCTTTTCATTAGAGAGAAATAGAGAGATCAATGTTTTCGTTCTTGCAGCATGACTGTGTCCGTGGTTCGATCCCTGGCATGGATGGAAACCTTGGGCATTTGTCCGCACACCTGCTGCCCCTGTTTACCTAACAGTAAGTAGATACTTAGGTGTTAATCGACTGTTATGGTTGACATCCATGGGCTGCGATTTGAAATGAGTTGAAACCGTATAACAGCTCTTAACCTGTAAGATTTATTTGTGTAAAAAGAAAAACAGCATATACTTTGGATGATGAAAGAGACACTTGGTCATTTCTATTGTCGGCATTAAATGCCATCACAATTAAATATTTTGAATGCCTTACAAAATGGACTTTAATTATTTGTATAGCTGTCTCCGCTGCACAGTCTATTTGTAGATCTTTGTCTTGAGTGATGTTCTAATTAGAGTGAAACCAACAGTTTGTCATCGTTCTTGTATCCGTCACAGATTTTAATGTGGTGATCCATTCAAGTGGAGTCATGGGTCCTACAACAGGCAAGACGAGAGACACTCACTGGCTTGAACTGCTCCTCTCAGTGGTGTCTTCTAACAAAGATGTGAATGTGAGATAGTCGTTTGCTTTTTGGCGAGCTCTGGCTACAGAGTCCACGGGCTTACCAGTCAGAATCAGTGGTTCAGTAGTTCATTGGAAATAAGTATGACCAGTGGAACAACGTACAGAATGTTGAAGAACAAATAGGCACAATACCGTGACTGGAACAATACACAAATAACCCGCACATAGAAGAGAGAAGATTACAAAGGCGTTTCGGTCCAACTTGGACCGTTCCGTCGTAGTAAGCTTCTCTCCCTTATGTGCAGGTTATTTGTGTAACTTGTTGAAGATAACACCTGTGTGCAAACTTATGTCTTAATGCAAAGCCCTAAATTGCTTCTTTACTTAGCAACTCGTACAGTTTGTGTAATGCATATTGAGTTTACTATTTGTAATAAGTAAAAACTTGTAAATCTAAGGACAGGCTGGAAAGGAAGCATGGTAAACAGTGTAATAGAGTGCCTTGATTCTAGTGAAGGGCTCTTGATCTAAGGAATTACATCTATCCTTTCCTTCTTAGGATCAAGCCTGAGTACCTCCCATTCCCTTACCAGTACAGCGCTTCTCCATGATTATAATAATGACAATATGAATCTTATTATACACAATACGCCTCTGATGTTTACATTAGGATGGAACATCGGGATTCCGCCAATAAATTTCTCACGCTGTGGCCTCCATCTCAGAAGATTGGTTCTCTTCCCTCGTTTGAGATGAAGATGAATTGTCTGTTATCTTACCAGCCGCTTTGTGATTTATTTCGTCTAAGTTTACTTCGGAAAGTTTGGTCTTTCTCTTTTAAGATGTAATCGTGGAACAAATTCCTGGTGTAAAAGTTAGTTGAGCTACTTCCTGGGTTAATTATGACACTAAAACTCACATTTCCGTCTACCTGTGTGTGTGTGTGTGTGTGTGTGTGTGTGTGTGTGTGTGTGTGTGTGTGTGTGTGTGTGTGTGTGTGTGTGTGTGTGTGTGTGTGTGTGTGTGTGTGTGTGTGTGTGTGTGTGTGTGTGTGTGTGTGTGTGTGTGTGTGTGTGTATGTGTGTGTGTGTGTGTGTGTGTGTGTGTATGTGTGTGTATGTGTGTGTGTGTGTGAGTGTGTGTGTGTGTGTGTGTGTATATGTGTGAGAGTGTATGTATGTGTTTTCTGTGTGTGTGTGTGTGTGTGTGTGTTTGTGTGTGTATATGTGTATGTCTGTCGTGTTAGAGTACTCACCTAATTGTACTCACCTAATTGTGGTTGCAGGGGTCGAGACTCAGCTCCTGGCCCCGCCTCTTCACTGATCGCTACTGCATCCTCTCTCTCTCTGCTTCCTGAGCTTTGTCATACCTCTTCTTAAAACTATGTATGGTTCCTGCCTCCACTACTTCACTTGCTAGGCTATTCCACTTGCTGACAACTCTATGACTGAAGAAATACTTCCTAACGTCCCTGTGACTCGTCTGAGTCTTCAGCTTCCACTTGTGACCCCTTGTCCCTGTGTCCCCTCTCTGGAACATCCTATCTCTGTCCACCTTGTCTATTTCCCGCAGTATCTTGTATGTCTTTATCATGTCTCCCCTGACCCTTCTGTCCTCCAGTGTCGTCAGTCCGATTTCCCTTAACCTTTCCTCGTACGACATTCCCTTGAGCTCTGGGACTAGCCTTGTTGCAAACCTTTGTACTTTCTCTAACTTCTTGACGTGCTTGACCAGGTGTGGGTTCCAGACTGGTGCTGCATACTCCAGTATGGGCCTAACATACACAGTGTACAGTGTCTTGAACGATTCCTTATTAAGGTATCGGAACGCTATTCTGTGTGTGTGTGTGTGTGTGTGTGTGTGTGTGTGTGTGTGTGTGTGTGTGTGTGTGTGTGTGTGTGTGTGTGTGTGTGTGTGTGTGTGTGTGTGTGTGTGTGTGTGTGTGTGTGTGTGTGTGTGCGTGTGTGTGTGTGTTTGTGTGTGTGTGTGTGTGTGTGTGTGTGTTTATGTGTGTGTGTGTGTGTGTGTGTGTGTATCTGTCTGTCTGTCTTTGGTTGTGCGTCTGTGTTTGCGTGCATTTGTCTGTGTGTGTGCGTGGGAGCGTGTTTTTAAGTCTATGTATCAGTTATGTATTACAGGTTACAAACAATATCACACTCTGCCTGGCCTAATCCAAGCTTCCTAAACTGGTAAAGAAATTTTACACAAACTATTAGGACGTACAAGAGAGCAATCATTGTAAGTAGAACATTTTGAAATCTTCACCGTCCTATATGCTCATGAGAAAGGAAATGCAATTAATTCAGCTACGGAATAACACACTGGTCATTAAATATCAAAAAACACACTCTTTACAAGCATCCAAAGTGGTCAGTCCACATAGCCTTTCATACTTCTCTCTTTTTTTTTTCACTGCTCATTCTTACCCTAGTTCTTCCTTTCCTTTTTTCTGTCATACCTGTTTTTGCCTAAATAAAAATCATGCAGGAGTTCAAAGTGTTTACCAGTCTTCCGTCTTAGACTGGTATAAAATTGGGTAGTACCTCCGTGGATGGTCTGCCATCCTACTACCCTGCGTGCATGCAGTTGCCCGTTCATTGCCCAACATAAGTTTTGCGAGCCTGGGCGCATCTGTGCAACATTCTAATACCAGCAGTAATTTCTGTGCAGAGGTATCGATCTTTGTCTTCACCACAAGTAACACTATCAACAAAAATACTCTTCTATCACCACCACCACAGCTAAAATCAATTACCATCATCACTATGACCACCACAACCACAAACCACCTAGACTATTACATTCCCTTCACCTAAACGATATTTCTTATTTTCTTACCTCCAACCTTCTTCCACTGTCCTATCTCTCTCTCCTTCATCTTTTCCCCATATCCACACTCCTCCCTTTAAACCCACCAACCTAGCTGAACTGGCAGTGAGCAAAACACAAGCAAAACAACATCCCCCAAACTAACGATGGCACACCTGAAAAACTGTCAGGAACGTGAATTTAGCGAAGGTTATCCACCTGAGGCCATTCATTTCCTGGCCCCCCCTCACACTGGGGCAGATTTAGCAGCCGTGGTGCGGAGAGGAGAACTTTATGTGCGATAAACATTACGCTCGGCAAAGTGTTTTACCGTAACTCATCCGTAAGTCAGCCGTCGTAACAGAACAAATTAAGGTAAGAATAATAAGGCATTTAAAGGAACCAAATGCCTTACTTCATCCTCATTATCCAATTATTCGTGTCCAACCTGCCATTGCTTTAGTACGTTAATTTTCCTACGCTATTACCAACGTCAATTTCTGAACGTTGCCCGAAAGCTTACAATACTATTTTTCTTATTTAAAGAGAAGTTAGGTTTCACATCCATGTAAAAGTTCATAGTTCAGTACAAATAAGCATATTAAAAGCCTTGAAAGGTCTGGGAAAATAGTGACTGAAGAGTCCCAGGCAACGCTCAAATCCACAAGTGCATAACTCGTAGAGTAAGAATGTTTGTGTGTGTGTATGTGTGTGTGTGTGTGTGTTTGTGTGTGTGTTTGTGTGTGTGTGTGCGTGTGTGTGTGCACGCGCGCTTGCCTATCTATTTCTTCGTTAAGTCTGGATACAGTATTAAAGTCTTAGGACCTGGTCTCGCCTCGTAACTGGCCGTGACTGGGCTCACTTTCTCTCCAAGTCTGGCAGGCCATACCATATCTAATCTTAAAACTGTGTAAAAAGTATGCCTCATACAGGTCACTCTTCTTTTTGACCATCCTGACGTTGACGATATACTTGTCGACATCATTGTGACTCATCTGTGATTTTAACTTCCGATTGTTCCCTTGTGTACCTGTTTTTCGCCTCTTCAGAAGTCTTCTTAGTCCTCATAGTAGTTAGTAGGTAATCATGTCTCCCCTGGTTATTCTTTCCTGTTTTCATCCTAGACATGAAAAGGATGGTATATATAAGGAAGGGAAGGAATGGCCTAAGCAGCCAAAAAGGTAGACAGGAAGAGAGGTGAAAAAGGTTAAGTGGCCTGACAACTTCGTGTGAGTTTAAAGGGAGTGGTTTTTGTCATATAGTGATGAATTGTTTTTTTCTATTCAACATCGTTGCTTTTCCGGGTTACGAAAAGAGATATAATAAATATAACCACGTAAATAGACGCAAGGTAAATTAATAAGACATTTAAAAGCCAACAGTTAAGTATAAAATGACTTAATATACCCATATCAAATAAAAATAAAAACCGAAATATTAGTCAAGGACTCACTAATGATAAACACGTATAGTTGTAGCAGGATAAAGATGTAATGGCGTCATTAACAAGTGACATTCATCCGTTTAGATGGTAATACAAACTCTCACGAATGTCTTTTCAGACTGCATGACGGGCCGGAGTTGTAAAGAAAGTATATGAGCGGTGTAAATACACAACTTCGAGTGAGTAGCGCTTGTGGCGGACTCTTGGTGTACCTCCCCCGAGTACTAATGGGACCGTTGTACAGACAATGAAGTTGGTATATGGGGTCCATCGATAGTGAAAATGCCTCCCGGGAACCCGTTAGCATATGATGTAAGAATGCCGTCTGAGACAACACTTGTCAACACAGGAAATGGGTGATGAACCACTTCACAAAATACCCCCATCAACTACCCCAAGTCAGCTCCTCTATCAAACCGCATGGGTCAACCAACTTGCTCTTGCCTTCAACATGACTCACGAAATCGTAATGACACGACTGCAAACAAACCATACTCCGGCCGGGATTGAACCCGCGGTCAGAGAGTCTCAAAACTCCAGCCCGTCGCGTTAGCCACTGGACCAGCTAACCACAATAAGATTCGTCCAACTAGGTATATTTCTACACCATAGGAAGGTTAGCACAGGCACCTCTGTGACCACAAATGCAAGTTTTTACAGACGAATCTCCAGCTAGCGTGGCCGTGACGAACTCTAGCTCAAGTCCCTTCACTGCCGTCAACATGACTCACGAAATCGTAATGACACGATTGCAAACAAACCATACCCCGGTCGGGATTGAACCCGCGGTCAGAGAGTTTCAAAACTCCAGCCCGTCGACGGGCTGGAGTTTTGAGACTCTCTGACCGCGGGTTCAATCCCGGCCGGGGTATAGTTTGCTCTTGCGGCAGGTTCGCTGACCCAAGCCAAGCGTGTGGCCTAAGAGAAAAAGGTAAGTTGTCAGAAAGACACTTTAGACAATAAATAACCTCGGAAAGCCCTGAAAAAAAGGGAGACAAAACAAATTACGTTAAAAGATCTACTTTGAAATCACTACTGGTAACCAGTGAATACAGGAATAAAGACGTGCATAATAAATATAAATAACCATTAACAACGAGTTTTCAGGAGAGAATTGTAGAGCAAGTGAGAACTGATCAGAGTAAGGGAACTGGCTGATAGATGGCGCTGTCATACCATAATAATAATAATTAATAATGATAATAATAATAATAATAATAATAATAATAATAATAATAATAATAATTATTATTATTATTATTATTATTATTATTATTATTATTATTATTATTATTATTATTATTATTATTATTATTATTATTATTATTGTGATTTGGGATTTAACAATTCTTCAGTACTAGTTTTCTCTAGAAATTCACTAGCGCTCGTACAACAAACTATCAACACAAAAACTTAATAAAATAAGAATACAAGTTTATACTGAAGAGTGACGGTACGTGCTCCTACAAGGACAGAGAGAAGCAGCACTGACACAAACCACTTACATTCGTCATAATACAGACAATGCTACTTTTTTCTTTTTATTCTCAGGGCCTAGTCTCGCTGTAAACCTTTGGACTTTCTCTAGTGGATTTCATGCTGGTGTTGCAAGATGTCCGATTCGTGTCACCACTACCATCACCATCACCACCACCCTCACCACTACCGTCACCACCATAACTCTCACTGCACTTGAAGAATGTCTCAACCTGTCATGTATGTTTTATCTACTACGCAAAAAAAAAAAAGAAAAAAAATATTTTCACGGCATACGTTTAGTGCCGTTACGCTACATACGTTTCTTTGCTCCATCTCTCCATCTCTCCTTCCCTTCCTGCCTCCCTCCATCTCTTCTTCACTCCCTCCCTGAGGGACACCTGCATCCCAAAGCTCAGAGATATATAGCTCCCAGTCGCCTCATTTGGCCAAGTGCTCGCCGGCTCTGCACTTTCACCGGGTAATTGATAAAAGTGTTAATGTGAGTCCATTAAAGTGAAGAACGAACTGGTGCATGAGACCTGGCCTCTTCTACCGTCTCTATGTATCACTCTCATGCTAAAAAATTGGCTCTGTTAGTCTATATTAAACCTTTTCAAGCATAACTATCGTAATTTCAGTGGAATGAATGGAAATTTCCTGAGAAATGCTTGGAAGAAAACCCTGAAAGGTGAAAATTATGCGAAATATCCAATTATTTCAGTCCACATAAAATATTAAACGTGTGTTCACACTTTGAGTATGACCCACTTTCTTGGATTGCCTGCTCCCCGGCTCATCTCTCTCGCCTGGACCTATCTTTTACTTCCTCACAGCCTTCGATACCGGAGGAATGTGGGTGAACTTACTGTTGTGTACAAGGCCAGTGTTGTCGCGGTACAACACTTGGCTCCACTTCGTGGGCAGCGAGAAGACATCTTCTACACAAGACGGGCAGCAAACAGTAATTACACTCTGGCTGTACCCATCTCAAGAACGCCACTTCGTATGAGATCATTAGCTCCTAAGATGACACGAGTCTGGAGCATGATCGTAGCATAACGACATCGAGGAAGGAAAGTCAGTTTACCAAATGAAATCGCTTGCCTACTGATGGCTCGAACTTCATCCTATTTCCTATTTGTATGTCTCATAGCAATAAAAAGGCTTTCAGATGAGCTGAGGTACGTGAATAAAGGTAAGAACCCTAGACCTAACCTTGTAAAAACCCTTGTGTAAATAAAAATAATTAAGAAAATCGTCGTTACATCCCTATTGCTGCTGCTGCTGCTGCTGCTGCTGCTGCTGCTGCTGCTGCTGCTGCTGCTGCTGCTGCTGCTGCTGCTGCTGCTGCTGCTGCTGCTGCTGCTGCTGCTGCTGCTGCTGCCTCTGTATTGACTGAACAAGCCTACTGTCTAGGCGAAACTTTTCCAAATGAAGATTCCTAAATTTTCCAAATTCCACTTTCACAGCAATTAAACATATATATTCCAAAAGAACATAAGAAGAACATAAGAACATATGAACATAAGGAACACTGCAGCAGGCCTACTGGCCCATGCGAGGCAGATCCAAGTCTCCTACAGGCTTAAGCCAATGCCCCAACCTAGTCAAGTCAGGTCACATTCACTTAAGGAAGGAACACAGCAACTGACCTAGTAGCACAAGCTAGTCAGGTCCAACTCACACCCACCCACACCCACTCATGTATTTATCTAACCTATTTTTAAAACTACACAATACTACACATATCACGTGTCGGGTTTCAAAACCATTCATCACACTTGGACATCTTCATCGAGGAAACGCTTCGCCACACACTGGCCTCTTCAGTCCAGTGTTGTACAAGTGTCTCATTTATGAACTTACTGGTTTTGTAAACCATTTATTTACATAGGCCTAAGCCGGTAAGTGACCCGTTGCAATCTTCAGTGAGGGTCCCAAATGCTATTTAACTGGCAATATACATGAAAAACAATACACTGTCCTTAATTCGCAGTAATAATGATTAAAAATAAGAGCATAAAAAAATATTAGTAGAAATATTAAGTGAAGAATTAAGCCCCATACTGTTTTCTTGGCTGTTTTTAAACATTCTCTTTTAATCGCTGCAGTTTTAAATGAATGTATAAACTGCCAGGTAACTCCAGGTACGTCATCAATAAAGTGATGTCATTGCTAGTGTCATAAGTGATGTCATTATTAGTGTCATCAATACAGTGATATCACCAATAAAATAATATTTAAGAAAGTGATGTCTCCAATAAAGTGTTGCCATCAACAAAGTGATGTGATCAATAAAGTGATGTTATCAATAAAGTGATATCTTCAATAAAGTGATGTCATCAATAAAATGTGTCATTAATAAAGTGATGTCATCAATACATTTATGTCATCAATAAAGTAATGTCATCGATAAAGTAATGTCACTAATAAGGTGATGTCACTAATAAAGGGGTGTCACCAATATACTGATGTCACTAATAAAGAGATGTCACCAATAAAGTGATGACGGCTCACAAGTGGTTAGTGTGTTGTGTATGAGGTGCTCATGAGCTCACTGAGAGAGAGAGAGAGAGAGAGAGAGAGAGAGAGAGAGAGAGAGAGAGAGAGAGAGAGAGAGAGAGAGAGAGAGAGAGAGAGAGAGAGAGAGAGAGAGAGAGAGGAGAGACTTACTGGGCGAATAAGTTCTTGGGAATGCCCAGCAGGCCTATAGGGAGTGCCAGGTAGAGCTACAGTGGGGACAGGTAGAGCAACAGGTAGTGCCAGGTAGAACACCAGGTAGTGCCAGGTAGGGCAACAGAGAGTGCCAGGTAAAGCAACAGAAAGTGTCAAGTTAAAAGGTTAATAGTCATTCTTTGATAACTTAGAAAGGGGACTAATGATGATGATGATGATAATAATAATAATAATAATAATAATAATAATAATAATAAAATAATAATGATAATAATAATAATAACAATTAATAAAAATAATAATAATTGCTTAAATTTTGTTACTATCAGAACGATCCACAATGCTGAAATTTACATAAGGTAATTGGAATGGGTAGGAAAGGGGGTAGGGAAGGGGAAAAGGAAAGGGATAGGGAAGGGGTTGGGAACTGGTATGGAAAGGGTAGGGAAAAGGGTAGAGAAAGAAGGTGAAGAAAACAGTAGGGAAGAGGTAGCAAAAGGGACAAGAATAGGGTTGGAAATGGATAAGGAATGGGACAGGGAAGGGAGGGGTGAGGAAGGGTAAGGGAGGAACTGACTACGTCTAAAAAACAAGGCAGGGTATAATAATAATAATAATAATAATAATAATATATATATATATATATATATATATATATATATATATATATATATATATATATATATATATATATATATATATATATATATATATATATATATATGTATATATATATATATATATATATATATATATATATATATATATATATATATATATATGTATATATATATATATATATGTATATATATATATATATATATATATATATATATATATATATATATATATATATATATATATATATATATATATATATATATATATATATATATATATATATATATCGCAATATGCACTCTTTTATTTGTGCTCTCCTATTTTCAAAGATAATGACTTTCAGTATGTATCCGCACACATACACATAAAGAGGCACATACACATTCGTATGTGTGTTTGTGTGTGTGTATACATATACATGTATGCATGTGTGTATGAGAATGTGAAAGGAGTGGAAAATAATTTTTATCTCTGCTCATTAACAGCAAAGCTGATTTCTAACAACCGGTAATTACGTGGTAATTATTGATTCTAATCACCTATCGCTGTTTTATCTGTAAATAAAAATGATAATATCGACAGCCATTTCCAGCTCGGTGTTCCATCACACATGTTAGCCAGATACAATCGCCTCTGATGTTTTATCATCAGGTTAATTTCGCCTAAGATTCTTTCTTCGAATATTTATGTGTTAGAGTACCCGATTATTATATCCCCCAAAGTCTTGTTGGTGCAGGAGAAGAGAGCAATTTGTGTCCTCTTAATATTAACGATCAGCGAACTGCCGTAGCTGGGCTTTTGAATATCAACATTCACGTCATTGGTGGATTTTTAATTTTTTTTTTAACCGAGGGTGTCTATTATTTGATACGTGATTTGCAGTATTCGAAATCTGAGCATAAAATTCACCTCTCGTACACGACAAGATCATAAAAGGGAACTGTGTATCTGCGCCGCGGTTGTGAAGTCGGGAAATGGTGCTTAGAAAAGAGTTGTATTGTGAATGTTGGTAAAACTCCAGCGAAGGAGGAAGTGCGAGATGGAGAGGAGGATTAGGATGGGGAATTAAAGGAACAGAAAATGAGAGAGGGTAAGTGCGTGGGAAAGAGTGTTAACGAAGGACTTTAAAGATCACACCGAGGCTATCTGCTGATAAGGATTAAGGAGTGTAGTATATTATTTAGATGTGTATGGGAAGGATAGTCAAGCAGAAGGCTCTCTCCTCACTCCCTCCGGCTACTGCCGGCATTAAAAAAAAAGATGCCACACCATATTAAATATAATGACCCAGAATTTACAGGAGAAATATAAGTGGATGGATGGCATGGGCTACGGACTATTCTTGTTTCTCACACTCACTGAACCGTGTGTACCAGTGCTTCTCCTTCTAGGTATCACTGGTTCTATTTCATGAAACATTGGAGCAAATGAATGCTCACCTCTGTCATAGCAACCACTACCACTACCACCTCCACTGATATGGCAATAGTTAACACCACCACTACCATCACTACTGTTACTTTTATTATCATTAACTTGAATGGTTCATTGTTACTGATCGTCCTGATGTAGTTGCTCATCTAACATCAGAAATCTGTTGATTACTGTTTGCCCCAAACTTTTATCTAGTTGAATCTATGCTTGCAAAGTCTTGTGACTCTCTTGTCTTCGCACTAAAAGCTTCATCGTGTAACTTTTTTTTTCTATTCTGCTAAAATCCTTTGTGAAAAAAGCTGTACACAAGTTTGCATTGCATTTCCTGCCCCAAATTTGCATTCCAGTGTTTTGAGGTATTGACTCATTTTGCACTTCAAATAGTTTTTCGCGTTTGAGTGTATCAAACCCACTCGGTATCTTAAAGGTTTGGATGAGATCTCCACATAGTTTCCGTATGGTTTGTTGCTTAATAATGGTACTAGCTTAATTGCTCGTCCCTGTAACCTCTCCACTCTATTTGTCCTCCTCTGTCCCTACATCGTCTTTTATGCAATAAGACAGTAAACAGGTGATATCACAATATGCAAAAACAACCTCTGTAAAAAAAATAGTGAAATTACATGCGATTTCGTGATTTCTAACTTCATCAAGGTCATTGATAATGTGAGAAATTACGAAAGCGCTTGGAATTTCACTGTTTTTTTTTTCATCTTTTATGGAGATAAAACTGGTCAGCATATTCAAGATGCGGTCAAAAGAGTGTCATCAAGTCACTGTGGATTCTAATGCTTTGCACTCGAAATTTTTAGAGTCGAAATGTAGTATTCTTTGCTGGTGGATGATGAACTTTGTTTAGCTCGGTACTTATGGTTACTCCAAGGTCATGTTCTTCTCTCGTCTCGGTTAATTTTGACTTATGTTTGCGATCGTTAACATTGAAACTTAACTTCCACGCCTGCAACCACAACTCCAACCTCTCCAGATCACTCTGAAGGCTCAAGGAATCTGCTGTGGTTCCTGTATTTTCCTGAAATTTGTCATGCGCAAATTTTGCGATAGTTGATCTATAAATCTATGGACATTGTGAAAAAGATCCTTAGGAAATATGTGTGCATGAGAAAAAGATTGAGAGAGAACTAGTGAATCCAGCCAGAGTTAACCCTCTCTCTCTCTCTCTCTCTCTCTCTCTCTCTCTCTCTCTCTCTCTCTCTCTCGCTCTCTCTCTCTGCCATGGTAGGTCCTGACGCCCATGCTCAACCCGTGATGCGTGGGCGTGAATGGGCGTGGGCGTCTCTCACCGTCTTGTTTCTCCCGTAATGAGCTTCTCCTGATCCATCACGTAAATTAGGGGTCCGCGGACGTACACAATTTCCCCGCATTATCCGAGTTAAACTCGTATTAATCACCGACCTGACGCGCCCCCACAGAAAACGGACGCCTCCCTGGGGCAGTAGGGAGTTGCAAAATGCCTGTTGTTCCAATCTTCCCTCACGTTAATAATTCTAATAAGAAAGTATGAGTAGGTGAATGAGTCAGTGAGTGAGTGAGTCACGTAGAGAGGGACAGAGAGAGAAAGGGTAACAAAGAGAGAAAAGGCAATTTACTCTAGAGGTTGTTACCCAGATTTTTGTCAGAATCTTGAAGGGAGCAAATAATATGTGGAGGAAGAGAGAGAGGGAGGTCGAAGGGTTCCGCGTTCCCTTCTCTCTCCTCCCTCCCTCACCCTCTTCTTCTTTCCCCTTTGGCCTCGGTCACGCCAGGCACCACTTCGTCACCTGCGGAGTATTTTTTTTAGGTATATCTACATACTTGGCGTCGTGAACTCCGGGGAGCGGCAGACGGCGCTCCGACCAACCCTCGCGGCAGCCTGTGCTCCTTATCTGTTCAAGGGGGTGAAAGGGAGGGGAGAACGGAGGAAAGGGAGGAGGGTATGGCACTGATGCTAGTGAAGGGCTCTTGTTCCATTCATTTGGGCTACCCTCAATTTTTTCCCTGGGTCATATCTTTGGGTCAGCCTTGATGCAATTCATTGTGTCATGAGCTCTTCGTCAGAGCAAAGGCCTGGGTATCTTCCAGGATTTTCAACCCTTTTCCCAAGAAAAAATCAGAGGTTAATTCTCTGGAAGTAACAGCAATAATAACATTCCTGTCCAAAATGAATTATATAAAAGTTTTTATCATCCTCTACTTTGCTTTTTTCATCCTGGGCCACTACTGTGTGGTGTTCTTGTGTTTTTCATACTAGATCACCACTGTGTGGTGTTCCTTTCCTTTTTCATCTTAGGTCATCACTGTGTGGTGTCGCCACTGTGTGGTGTCGCCACTGTGTGGTGTCGCTACTGTGTGGTGCACCTTTGCTTCTCATCCTAGGCCTCAACCGCATTGTATTCCGTTGTTTTTCTAAGAGGTGACGAAAGCCTGCAGTCATGCCTTGCGATGTGATATATATTATTTTTACTGGGTGAACTAGTGATGTAGGGAGAGACCTTGGCAAGTCAGTAATAGCTCTTCAGAGCAAATCTACACAGGATTAATGCTCAATGACCCATCTGGTTCCAGCACTTCCTTTGAACGCTATTCGTAGAACTAAAATCCGCATCGGGAGACATTTTCCAATTAATTCTGGCAAGTAAGATATCACTTGCACCTAAAATTATCCTGGGGAATGTATGTGACATGGAAAAATGTTTTAGCGTTGCCATAACACACTCATTTCAACTGTCGAAAATAGGAATTTCACTCTCGTCCTCTGAACCCTTGCATTCAGGATACAGCTTCGTTTTTTTTTTAATAAAAAAAAAAGAGATTGTAAAATAAACGTGGAAAGTCTGTTTTGAGGTAACTGATACATTATTATACAACACAGAGAAACAACTGAAGGCGGTCCAAGTCTTGTATCCAAATTTCTGCTGTGTAGACAGGATAACAGTAGACACGTGTGGTATAACTAATAGTAGCGACGTGTGATGTAACCAACAGCAGTGACGTGCGGGAGAATCAACAGTAGTTATGTGTGTGATAGACCCACAGTAGTTATGGGAAAACCAACAGGAATTAGGCATAGTAAGACCTGGAACATCGCCACATTCAACAGACCCACGAGAAACGAGTGTGGAACACCCTAGGTGGTGATGGAGGCCAAGAGCCGGAGCCCACCCTTTGCAGACTCACTGAAGGTATTTGCACACACTCACACACTCAGACAAAATACACACTGAAGCGCAAGTAAAGCACATACGAACAGGTATACAAACAATATATACCCGGTTGCGCCCATACATGAGAGACACGTGAAGCATATACAGGAGAAATAATCATTGAGGAATATGGAAGACACACTGGCCCCTCACACAAGACTCACGAAATCGTAATGACACGATTACAAAAGCGTCGGTCTGGAGCTTTGAGACTCTCTGATCGCGGGTTCTAAGCCCGCCCGTTATATGGTTTCCCTCACGCAAGACATAAAAACTGATATACACACAAAAAAGATACTTCGGCACACGTACAAGACATCTACTTTGAGACATTCACTTTGACGCACTCAACAGACATACACACTGACGAACACATTAACAATGGCACTCACACTCAAGGCACACATATATATATATCCACGCACACAGGCGTATACACTGACAAAGACACATATATGACATTTATTGACGCAAACACACACACACACACACACACACACACACACACACACACACACACACACACACACACACACACACACACACACACACACACACACACACACACACACACACACACACACACACACACACACACACACACACACACACACACACACACACACACACACACACACACACACACACACACACACACACACACAAACAAACACACAAACACACAAACAAACACACAAACAAACACACAAACACCGTCTCCTTATTACAGTAGCGGAATAAAACTTATTTCCTCATTTCTACATTATAAATTTTTCACTCACAAAAATGGCCGAGCGAAACTATTTCGCAAGCAAATATATTTTAATTATATATTTATTTACCTTATCTATATTTCTTCGGCAAAAAAAATTCACAAGGCCATATCGGGAATATTTCGTCATATTTATATATAAACTAAATTGAAACCAATTTTTTTGTAAATTTAGCATGGAACATATGTAATGTTGTGGCTGCATTTAACGTGGTAGTATATGTTAGTTTGTGTTAGTGTTAGTTTGTGTTAATGTTGGTTTGTGTTAGTGTTAGTTTGTGTTAGTATTAGTTTGTGTTAGTGATAGTTTGTGTTAGTGTTAGTTTGTGTTAGTGATAGTTTGTGTTAGTATTAGTTTGTGTTAGTGTTAGTTTGTGTTAATGTTGGTTTGTGTTAGTGTTAGTTTGTGTTAGTATTGGGTTGTGTTAGTGATAGTTTGTGTTAGTATTAGTTTGTGTTAATGTTAAATTGTGTTAATGTTGGTTTGTGTTAGTGTTATTTTGTGTTAGTATTGGGTTGTGTTAGTGATAGTTTGTGTTAGTGTTAGTTTGTGTTAGTATTGGGTTGTGTTAGTGATAGTTTGTGTTAGTGTTAGTTTGTGTTAGTGATAGTTTGTGTTAGTATTAGTTTGTGTTAGTGTTAAATTGTGTTAATGTTGGTTTGTGTTAGTGATAGTTTGTGTTAGTATTAGTTTGTGTTAGTGTTAGTTTGTGTTAGTGTTAGTTTGTGTTAGTATTAGTTTGTGTTAGTGATAGTTTGTGTTAGTATTAGTTTGTGTTAGTGTTAGTTTGTGTTAGTGTTAGTTTGTGTTAGTATTAGTTTGTGTTAGTGATAGTTTGTGTTAATGTTGGTTTGTGTTAGTGTTAGTTGTGCTAGTGATAGTTTGTGTTAGTGTTAGTTTGTGTTAGTGATAGTTTGTGTTAGTATTAGTTTGTGTTAGTGATAGTTTGTGTAAGTGTTAATTTGTGTTAATGTTGGTTTGTGTTAGTGTTAGTTGTGCTAGTGATAGTTTGTATTAGTGTTAGTTTGTGTTAGTGATAGTTTGTGTTAGTATTAGTTTGTGTTAGTATTAGTTTGTGTTAGTGTTAGTTTGTGTTAGTGTTAGTTTGCGTTAATGTTGGTTTGCGTTAGTGTTAGTTGTGTTAGTGATAGTTTGTGTTAGTTTGTGTTAATGTTGGTTTGTGTTAGTGTTTGTGTTAGTGTTTGTTTGTGTTTGTGCATATACATAGTATAAGCTAATGTTAGCATATGTTAATGCTAGTATAGGTTAGTGCTAGTTTGTGTTAGTGTTAGTATATAATAATGTTAGTATATGCTAGTGTATGTTAATGTTAGCATATGTTAGCGATAGTTTATGTTAGCGTTATTATGTGTTAATGTTTGTATATGTCAGTGTTAGTATGTGTTAGCGTTAGTATATGTTAATGTTAGTATATGTTAGTGTCAGTGTACGTTAATGTTATTATATGTCAGTGTTAGTATATGTTAACGTTAGTATATGTTAGTAATAATTCATGTTAGTATGTTTGTCTCAAAGTGTAATAAACAGATCAAAATTTACACTGTTATTTACAGCGTCATTTAAACCACCATTAAAGCCATCATAGACACAAACATTTACAAACTAATTTGAGTCATCATTTACACAGTTTACACCAGCAAGAGGGATGCCCCGATGTTGGTGAAGGGCTCTTGATCCATGCAACTGGAGCTTCCCTCCCGTTCCTCGGAACAAACATAATTACAACCAACAGTAGTGGTGGCGTATGACTGCTATAGGTTCAGCATTTCCCAATTAATATAATAATAATAATAATAATAATAATAATAATAATAATAATAATAATAATAATAATAATAATAATTTACAATCTCATTCACTCCATCATTCACACAACAATTAACACTATTATTTAAACTATCTTCACTATCAGTTACAATATCATTTACACTATCATGAATGTTATTATTTACACCATCACTTGCACCAATTACACAATCATTTACACCATTTACACCATCATTCACACCATCATTCACACCATCATTTACACCATCATTCACACCATCATTCACACCATCATTCACACCATCATTCAAACCATCATTCACACCATCATTCACACCATCATTCACACCATCATTCACACCATCATTCACACCATCATTCACACCATCATTGACACCATCATTCACACCATCATTTACACCATCATTCACACCATCATTCACACCATCATTCACACCATCATTCACACCATCATTTACACCATCATTCACACCATCATTTACACCATCATTCACACCATCATTCACACAATCATTTACACCATCATTCACACCATCATTCACACCATCATTCACACCATCATTCACACCATCATTTACACCATCATTCACACCATCATTTACACCATCATTCACACCATCATTCACACCATCATTTACACCATCATTCACACCATCATTCACACCATCATTCACACCATCATTTACACCATCATTCACACCATCATTCACACCATCATTTACACCATCATTCACACCATCATTCACACCATCATTTACACCATCATTCACACCATCATTCACACCATCATTTACACCATCATTCACACCATCATTCACACCATTTACACCATCATTCACACCATCATTTACACCATCATTTACACCATCATTCACACCATCATTTACACCATCATTTACACCATCATTTACACCATCATTTACACCATCATTCACACCATCATTTACACCATCATTCACACCATCATTTACACCATCATTCACACCATCATTTACACCATCATTCACACCATCATTTACACCATCATTTACACCATCATTCACATCATCATTTACACCATCATTTACACCATCATTTACACCATCATTTACACCATCATTCACACCATCATTTACACCATCATTCACACCATCATTTACACCATCATTTACACCATCATTTACACCATCATTTACACCATCATTTACACCATCATTCACACCATCATTTACACCATCATTCACACCATCATTTACACCATCATTTACACCATCATTTACACCATCATTTACACCATCATTTACACCATCATTCACACCATCATTTACACCATCATTCACACCATCATTTACACCATCATTTACACCATCATTCACACCATCATTTACACCATCATTCACACCATCATTTACACCATCATTTACACCATCATTTACACCATCATTTACACCATCATTCACACCATCATTTACACCATCATTTACACCATCATTTACACCATCATTTACACCATCATTCACACCATCATTTACACCATCATTCACACCATCATTTACACCATCATTTACACCATCATTTACACCATCATTTACACCATCATTTACACCATCATTTACACCATCATTTACACCATCATTTACACCATCATTTACACCATCATTTACACCATCATTCACACCATCATTCACACCATCATTCACACCATCATTTACACCATCATTCACACCATCATTCACACAATCATTTACACCATCATTCACACCATCATTCACACCATCATTCACACCATCATTCACACCATCATTTACACCATCATTCACACCATCATTCACACCATCATTTACTCCATCATTCACACCATCATTCACACCATCATTCACACCATCATTTACACCATCATTCACACCATCATTTACACCATCATTCACACCATCATTCACACCATCATTTACACCATCATTCACACCATCATTCACACCATCATTCACACCATCATTTACACCATCATTCACACCATCATTCACACCATCATTTACACCATCATTCACACCATCATTCACACCATCATTTACACCATCATTCACACCATCATTCACACCATCATTTACACCATCATTCACACCATCATTCACACCATTTACACCATCATTCACACCATCATTTACACCATTATTTACACCATCATTCACACCATCATTTACACCATCATTTACACCATCATTTACACCATCATTTACACCATCATTCACACCATCATTTACACCATCATTCACACCATCATTTACACCATCATTCACACCATCATTTACACCATCATTCACACCATCATTTACACCATCATTTACACCATCATTCACATCATCATTTACACCATCATTTACACCATCATTTACACCATCATTTACACCATCATTCACACCATCATTTACACCATCATTCACACCATCATTTACACCATCATTTACACCATCATTTACACCATCATTTACACCATCATTTACACCATCATTCACACCATCATTTACACCATCATTCACACCATCATTTACACCATCATTTACACCATCATTTACACCATCATTTACACCATCATTTACACCATCATTCACACCATCATTTACACCATCATTCACACCATCATTTACACCATCATTTACACCATCATTCACACCATCATTTACACCATCATTCACACCATCATTTACACCATCATTTACACCATCATTTACACCATCATTTACACCATCATTCACACCATCATTTACACCATCATTTACACCATCATTTACACCATCATTTACACCATCATTCACACCATCATTTACACCATCATTCACACCATCATTTACACCATCATTTACACCATCATTTACACCATCATTTACACCATCATTTACACCATCATTTACACCATCATTTACACCATCATTTACACCATCATTTACACTATCATTTTCAGAATCTATTGCTGCAATTCTATAGTTTAATGAGAATTTTTTCTCTCATAAAGCAGATATATTTTCTAGATTTTGTTTCATATTTTCTGAATACAAAAAAAATGTTTGTATGGAATTGTGGCTAGAGATTTTTTTGTCAATTAAAGCGCTGGTTTTGTCCATTAAACGCGTTGATTTTGTCCATCAAGCGAGCTGATTTTGTCCATTAAACGCGCTGATTTTGTCCATCAAACGCGCTGGATTTGCCAATGAAACGCGTTGGTTTTGTCAATTAAAAGCACTGGTTTTGTCCATTAAACGAGAAAATGTCCGTTAAACGGGCAAAATACTATCCGTTACTTGGACAGATTTTGTCCAGAATAAAGTTATTTATCTTCCGTTAATCGTACTGGTTTTGTTCAGAACACTGTTCGTTTCCGTTTTTCTTCACATTCGTTTTAACAGTGACTGCGTTGCTTTTTTTCAATGACACTGTTTTGGTTCTGTGAGTGATGCTGCGTTCTTTCTGTCCGTAACGCTGTGTTGGTTCTATCTGTGACGATGCGTTGCTTCTGTCTGCAACGCTTCGTTGCTTCTGTCTGTAACGTTGTCGGTTCTGTGACACTGCATTGGTTCTGTCGGTGACTCTGCGTTGATTCTGTCGGTGATACAATGCTGGGTCTGTCCGAAACGCAGTGTTACTTCTGTCCGTGACTGCGTTAGTGTTGGTTTCTGTCAGTGACTTTGCGTTAGTTCTCACCCTAAATAACGAATGCTGAACTCTCAAAGAATTTCCAAAGTAACAAAGCTGGACTCATCGTCTTGTCAAGGTTAACGAAAAAATTGTGAAAGCAACACAGAACAAATCACACTCACAGAAACTGAGGAGGGGGAAATACTGTATTTTCTAGCATATAAGGCGCGCTATTTTCCTCGTAAATAGTCTTGGAAACTCACCCTGCGCCTTATATGCATTACGTTGCAACTGCTTGGAAGCATAGTGCGCCTTATATGCCGGAAAATGCGGTAGCCACATGGACAGGAATATGCCACAGATGTGACTGGAGCAACATGCGAAGAGAGACAGAGATGAAAGCAATGAATAGGCAATAGGCAATTCAGGGTAGGATTCGAACCTGCGCACTCTGCATCAAAGTTTACAGCACTTTTGCCACACAACCAGACCCAGGAATATGTACAAGCGCCTACCCATAGCTATGCGGTGTATCCCATACCTTACCCTCCCATGCCCTACCCCGGAGGGTAAGGTATGGGATACACCGCATAGCTATGGGTAGGCGCTCGTACATATTCCTGGGTCTGGTTGTGTGGCAAAAGTGCTGTAAACTTTGATGCAGAGTGCGCAGGTTCGAATCCTACCCTGAATTGCCTATTGCCTATTCATTGCTTTCATCTCTGTCTCTCTTCGTATGACTCAAGAAATCGTAATGACACAATTGCAAACAAACCATACCCCCGGCCGGGATTGAACCCGTGGTCATAGAGTCTCAAAACTCCAGCCCGTCGCGTTAGCCACTAGACCAGCTAGCCACAATAAGATTCATCCAACTAGGTATATTTCTACACCATAGGAAGGTTAGCACAGGCACCTCTGTGACCACAAATGCAAGTTTTTACAGACGAATCTCCAGCTAGCGTGGCCGTGACGAACTCTAGCTCAAGTCCCTTCACTGCCGTCAACATGACTCAAGAAATCGTAATGACACGATTGCAAATAAACCATACCCCCGGCCGGGATTGAACCCGCGGTCATAGAGTCTCAAAACTCCAGCCCGTCGCGTTAGCCACTAGACCAGCTAGCCACAATAAGATTCATCCAACTAGGTATATTTCTACACCATAGGAAGGTTAGCACAGGCACCTCTGTGACCACAGAGTATGGTTTGTTTGCAATCGTGTCATTACGATTTCTTGAGTCATGTTGACGGCAGTGAAGGGACTTGAGCTAGAGTTCGTCACGGCCACGCTAGCTGGAGATTCGTCTGTAAAAACTTGCATTTGTGGTCACAGTGGTGCCTGTGCTAACCTTCCTATGGTGTAGAAATATACCTAGTTGGATGAATCTTATTGTGGCTAGATGGTCTAGTGGCTAACGCGATGGGCTGGAGTTTTGAGACTCTATGACCGCGGGTTCAATCCCGGCCGGGGGTATGGTTTCTCTTCGCATGTTGCTCCAGTCACATCTGTGGTATATATATATATATATATATATATATATATATATATATATATATATATATATATATATATATATATATATATATATATATATATATATATATATGTCGTTCCGAATAGGCAGAACTTGCGATCTTGGCTTAAATAGCAACGCTCATCTTGCCATATAGGACTAGTGAAAATTTGTGTATGCAATAATTTCGCCAAAATCATTCTCACCCTAACGAAAAAAATATATTTCACTGTGTTTGTTTAGTATTAAATTATTGTAAACAAATCTAAAATATATTTAGTTAGGTTAGGCCAAAATAAATTGCGCATGTTATAATAAGGTTAGGTAAGTTTTCTAAGTTCCTTTTGGTGCAAAATTATAAATTTTTACATCAACATTAATCAAAAAAATATATCTTTAAACGTATAAGAGAAAATTTTAGAAAGGACTTATTTTTGAATGAGTTCTTGCTAATTGAACAGTTTTACATATTCGGCACGACATATATATATATATATATATATATATATATATACATATATATATATATATATATATATATATATATATATATATATATATATATATATATATATATATATATATATATATATATATACATATATATACATATATATATATATATATATATATATATATATATATATATATATATATATATATATATATATATATATATATAATATAAAGGTTCGATTCACCGTCCTCTGATGGCGACTCGGATACACTGCCTAGCTACTTAATTAGTGTCTCTGTCGAAGACAAGCGATGACAAAATCACGAACCTCGGAAAGACAGATAATGCATAAAACAAAAACAAGAACAGACAGGCAGCGTAGCATACATAGACGAGCAGTCGAGAAAACAGATAGACAGGCAGTCGTTTAAGCTAAACAGCATGACGGACAGGGTTGTAAACAAACGCAAAACTAGACAGAGAGCGCTGCTGAGAGAAAAAAAGGACTGAAACAGACAGACAGGACTCAGGTAGACAAAAAAATCATAGACAGACAGCCGGAGAAGGTAATAACCGATAAAGAGACAGGCAAGGAGAGAACCTGGGAGAGACAGACAAGCCAAGTGAAGCCGTCACTCTTACTGACAGGCAGGGGGAGGAAAGGGGTATGAGAATTGGGGGAGGGGAGGAACGTAGGTCAGGAGGGGAGGGGGATTGTGGGAGAGGCAAGGGGATTGTCCTGAGGGAGAGAGGGGGTAGTGGTTAGGGGGTAGAGGGACTATTGTGAGGGGAGTTGGATTTATATGAGGGAAGGGTGGCGGTGGAGAGGGAAAGGGGAATTGGAGTTAGGATGACAGGGGGATTGTGGAAAGGAAAAGGTGGGGATTGTGAAGAGGGAGAGATGGGTTTGTGGTGAAGGTAGGGGATAAAGTATGTGGCGAAGTATTCATGGAGGTAGGTGAGATTATTAGCTTACGGAAAGGCAAGGAATAAAAAAGGAAAAAAAAAAACGAGCAGTGGACTCTAGGGATGTAAAGGGAACTGGATGTTGGGGAGGAATGTTGTGAAACTTATAAAAACACGAAGTGAAACCTGAAATGTGAAACTTTTAAAAAATACAAAGTAAAACATGGAAAAAAAGGTTAAGTGGCATGCATCAAGACTGGTTCCTGATCTGAGGGAAGTAAGCTACACAGAAAGAAGGACAGAGCTAACTAGACCTCATGTTGCTGGAGGAACGACGAACATGAAGGGATGGCCAGTAAGCATAGTCTGCAAAGTCTTTACCCTAACTACTTTTAGGTGCGTTGAGTTTTATCAAGTAGTTTCCTGGAAGCTGTATCTCTGTACAATACTTGTCAGCAACATTTGACAGTCAAACCAAGAGATGATATGATGACGGTACAACAATCCTGCCAGGCATAGACAGGGTAGACAAGGATATATTTTTTAACAGGAATACAACAAGAACAAGGAGCATAAGTGAAAATTACAAACCTAAGTGAGCCATAGGCTGGCTGCTTCTGCAACTGAGTTTAAAACCTATTGACTACACGAGGGTCATAAAGACAGCATGTAATCTCCTTGCCACCAACCAGATACAGACACACACACGCACACACACACACACACACATACACACACACACTACACACACACACACACACACATACACACACACATACATACACAACACACACACACATACACACACACATACATACACAACACACACATACACACACACATACACAACACACAACACACAACACACACACACACAACACACACACACACACACACACACACACACACACACACACACACACACACACACACACACACACACACATACATATATATATATATATATATATATATATATATATATATATATATATATATATGTATATATATATATATATGTATATATATAACAGTTCACGTCATTCGGTCGAAAGTTAAAGAGTCATGACCAAATGCTGGAATTGGCTCCCCTGCACACTCAGATAGGTCATAACAAATGTGTAATTACAGAGGAGGTAATTACAGTGAGGAGAGAGTGGACTAGCGATAGAGGATTACATATTTGATTCCACAAGTTGTACACAGAAATTATAGCAATTATCAGCACTTCAACAGACACACAGACATGCTACGACCTTTGGAAAAAAAAATTAAATTATACGATGAAATAATTACAGAACGCGGGACACAATGAGCCTAGCTGAGCTCAACGAGCCTAGTTCTGCTCAATGAGCCTGACTCTGCTCAGTGAGCCTAGCAGCTCTTTCCGTGTAGCCACAAATAGGGTAAATGTAAATAGGTAATCACACGGTACAGTTGTAAAAGCGACACGTTTCGTAACGACCAAGAATGTTGGTTACAAAAAAGGAGAATGAAAAAAGTTGTAAATACAAAGGGAGACGACGAGAGGAATGCGAGCAAGGGGAGAGCGGTGGAAAGGGGAAAGGATGAGAGCAGTGGTGTACGAGGGGTGGAGGGATAGAGAAAAGGAGGGGAGGAAGGGTAGAAGAGAGGGAAGGATGGCTAGGAGAGAAGGATGTTGATAGAAAGTAAAAAAAAATATAGGGAAAAGGAGGAAGGGAAGGAAGGTGGGATCACAGTGAGAGATAGCGGGAAGGAGAGAAAAAGAGAAGGAACTTACGGAGGGAGGGGAGAGGCCAGCGAAGGATGGTAGAGGAAGGAGGGAGTGAAGAAAGGAGGGGAGGGGAAGAGAAGCAGTACAAGGGTGAACAGCGGAAGGGGAACACAAGGGGATTAGGTAGTATAAGAAGATCAGTCTTTTAAGTCTACCTGTGCTACCTTTCCTCTCCCCTCCTCCCTCACTTCAACGCCTCTCCCCTCCCCAACCACCCTCCCCTGCCACTTAGGTTCGAACCAAGGGGGGGATAAGTCCAGTTCCCTGGATCAAGAGCGCCTCACTGGCATCAAGGTGCTCGGCTACCACTGTCTTGCACGCTGCATTGTCCAAGTTGAAATTGGAATGGGATTGAGGGCCCGTCTTGCTTCAGGACTGCTGCGCTAGTATTGTGTGAGAGAGACAGAGAGAGAGAGAGAGAGACAGAGAGACAGACAGAGAGACAGACAGACAGACAAACAGACAGACAGACAGACAGACAGAGACAGAGAATTCTCGGGGGTGTTGGTGTCAACTTTGTGACATACGAATTTCTATTTAACTCAGGACTATACATGTCACAACAATAAAATTATGATAAAATCTTCTTGAATGCAGTGCTTTCCATTTTGTCTTTTCAAAAACTACTTTGCATATTATATTCATAAAAAGGTAATGGAAACAATTTGGAAATTTGACTTTAAACTGGTGTTGCATCACGACAATGCGACTATTTTAAGAACAAGTTTTACACGTTACTATTTGCGACAAAATTTGATCAGTCAGGAATGATAACATTTCTAGAGTTTGCCGTCGAAGAGGCTAGTTTATTGTGCATCCACTGTCCATCCTGTGGACGGTAGCGAAACAACATTGGATGGACAAAATCGTGTGTGTGTGTATATATATATATATATATATATATATATATATATATATATATATATATATATATATATATATATATATATATATATATATATATTTATTATCACACTGGCCGATTCCCACCAAGGCAGGGCGGCCCGAAAAAGAAAAACTTTCACCATCATTCACTCCATCACTGTCTTGCCAGAAGGGTGCTTTACACTACAGTTTTTAAACTGCAACATTAACACCCCTCCTTCAGAGTGCAGGCACTGTACTTCCCATCTCCAGGACTCAAGTCCGGCCTGCCGGTTTCCCTGAATCCCTTCATAAATGTTACTTTGCTCACACTCCAACAGCACATCAAGTATTAAAAACCATTTGTCTCCATTCACTCCTATCAAACACGCTCACGCATGCCTGCTGGAAGTCCAAGCCCCTCGCACACAAAACCTCCTTTACCCCCTCTCTCCAACCTTTCCTAGGCCGACCCCTACCCCGCCTTCCTTCCACTACAGACTGATACACTCTTGAAGTCATTCTGTTTCGCTCCATTCTCTCTACATGTCCGAACCACCTCAACAACCCTTCCTCAGCCCTCTGGACAACAGTTTTGGTAATCCCGCACCTCCTCCTAACTTCCAAACTACGAATTCTCTGCATTATATTCACACCACACATTGCCCTCAGACATGACATCTCCACTGCCTCCAGCCTTCTCCTCGCTGCAACATTCATCACCCATGCTTCACACCCATATAAGAGCGTTGGTAAAACTATACTCTCATACATTCCCCTCTTTGCCTCCAAGGACAAAGTTCTTTGTCTCCACAGACTCCTAAGTGCACCACTCACTCTTTTCCCCTCATCAATTCTATGATTCACCTCATCTTTCATAGACCCATCCGCTGACACGTCCACTCCCAAATATCTGAATACATTCACCTCCTCCATACTCTCTCCCTCCAATCTGATATTCAATCTTTCATCACCTAATCTTTTTGTTATCCTCAAAACCTTACTCTTTCCTGTATTCACCTTTAATTTTCTTCTTTTGCACACCCTACCAAATTCATCCACCAATCTCTGCAACTTCTCTTCAGAATCTCCCAAGAGCACAGTGTCATCAGCAAAGAGCAGCTGTGACAACTCCCACTTTGTGTGTGATTCTTTATCTTTTAACTCCACGCCTCTTGCCAATACCCTCGCATTTACTTCTCTTACAACCCCATCTATAAATATATTAAACAACCACGGTGACATCACACATCCTTGTCTAAGGCCTACTTTTACTGGGAAAAAATTTCCCTCTTTCCTACATACTATATATATATATATATTATTACATAATATGGTACAGAATATTTAAGAGATACATTGTTGATATAAAGGTGGCATATACGGTACATGTTACGTGTGTATCACCGATTATAAGGCGAAAATCTCATCCAGCTCCTCAGAGTTGGGGCAGGTGCCCAAAATACAGCAGGCATTACCCCTTTGAACAGCCGCACTGAGCCGCTGGAACAGAAAACTAGCTGCCCTGGAATCCCTAGTTACCCTGATGAGTCTTTCCCAGCTCCTTAAGGAATTTAGATGCATTCTTTCACCATGAGCCAAGGGTCTCTGAGCCTATGGGAATAAACATATAGTGATGGGGAAGTTCCCCATATTTTCTACACTTTTGGGACTCCCTGAAGCTGGCAGCTGCCCCTCCTTCCTCCCTGGTGTATTGGAGATAGGTATCAGCCAAGGTAGATACACTAGTATAGTCCCAAACCACCTGCTTCCCGTCTGTCCAGGCTTGAAGGGTGATACCATCTGGACGCTTCTGGCTGCCATCAGATCTACATAGCTGGGGTGGCTCCCTTACTGCTGGGCATCCGGCTGTTGTGAGGCTCCTCTTGATAATGTTATTAACTTCCTCATGTCTTGCAATCTTTCCCTCGGATTTACGGCACACAAGACCATGGTACCCGAATCGGTCTGCTGCTTCACTGCCACAAATATACCTGTGTTCGGCGAGAATAAGGGCGGCAAGTCGAAGGGCAACACCAATGCGGATGGTCTGTGGGTCGAGGCGTGTTTCAAGGTTGGAGTTGGGAACAACCAACAGAAAGTCCCCTGCATGAGGGGCTCTCACTGCCAGGAGGCGGGCTCTGTCCTTCCCTGATACACTCTGAAGCATTGTTGAGGCTATATTTTCCACTATTGTACCATCCCAGTGCGATTGTTTGTAGTTGTTGGGGAAAGCTGATCTAGTTTCAGAGCCCGTTATATTGTCCCCGATCCTGGCTCCGTCAACGAACTTTTGGTCCTGAACTCCAATCTTATCCCTAAACTGTTCACGGAGAATCCCTGTTACAAGCTCTCTGGATGCAATGCATGAAGTCAGGAAAGCAGGTAGTGCAATCTGTGATGACTTTCGGACACCAATGCCTCTCTCCTAGTCTGACTGGAAGTGTAGCTTGGTTCCACTGCCCGTCTTCTAGAGTAAGGTTAAGTACTTTCGTAAAAATCTGCCTCAGGATACTGTCATATTCGTGGAGTATAGGGTTATCATATGAAGGTGCACATCTTAGGAAATATGTCAACCTGGGCAGACTCAAGCACTTTGTGAGAAGGTACAAGGCATCGTGGGTGTCCAGATTGCCTATTAGTTGTTCCATTCTCCTTAACTCTTTCAATTTCTTCCTGAGAATTGTGTCAATGGCATTGCTTCCCAGAGGTGCTCCTAGCAAGACACTATTTGTGGGGGCAATGACTGCTGCTACTGGTAGTTTTGATCTCACTGCATTTATTACTTGTTGACTGACTGAGATGGTTTCGCATTTGGATGGATTCAGGATGAGACCCATTTCCTGTCCCAGTGTCATTACCTGTGTAAGATCATCTAGGAGGGACTCCTTTGTACCTACTAGTGTGCCATCATCTAGGAACCAGATGTTTAGCTCACTGGTCAGTCTGACTGTGATTTCCCTAACTGCTATACAGAAGAGAAATGGTGCAAGAAGATCTCCTTGTTGGACACCCTCCGATGATGTGATTTCATGCTCTCCAAAGAGAAGCATTGATTCCTTGCTATACCCAGCTGAAACAAAAGGGAAGAAACCAGGGAAATGTTCTTGTACTGCTGCTAATACCACGTCTCTTCTCAGGAGATTAAATGCATTCTTGAAATCTAATTATACCACTGCATTGTCCTCAGGCAGGTTGTTGATATACGCCCTTGTTGCATGAACCGCTGCTTCACTTCCTATATATATATATATATATATATATATATATATATATATATATATATATATATATATATATATATATAAATATATATATATATATATATATATATATATATATATATATATATATATATATATATATATATATATATATATATATATATATATATATTTTTATTATCACACCGGCCGATTCCCACCAAGGCAGGGTGGCCCGAAAAAGAAAAACTTTCACCATCATTCACTCCATCACTGTCTTGCCAGAAGGGTGCTTTACACTACAGTTTTTAAACTGCAACATTAACACCCCTCCTTCAGAGGGCAGGCACTGTACTTCCCATCTCCAGGACTCAAGTCCGGCCTGCCGGTTTCCCTGAATCCCTTCATAAATGTTACTTTGCTCACACTCCAACAGCACGTCAAGTATTAAAAACCATTTGTCTCCATTCACTCCTATGAAACACGCTCAAGCATGCCTGCTGGAAGTCCAAGCCCCTCGCACACAAAACCTCCTTTACCCCCTCCCTCCAACCCTTCCTAGGCCGACCCCTACCCCGCCTTCCTTCCACTACAGACTGATACACTCTTGAAGTCATTCTGTTTCGCTCCATTCTCTCTACATGTCCGAACCACCTCAACAACCCTTCCTCAGCCCTCTGGACAACAGTTTTGGTAATCCCGCACCTCCTCCTAACTTCCAAACTACGAATTCTCTGCATTATATTCACACCACACATTGCCCTCAGACATGACATCTCCACTGCCTCCAGCCTTCTCCTCGCTGCAACATTCATCACCCACGCTTCACACCCATATAAGAGCGTTGGTAAAACTATACTCTCATACATTCCCCTCTTTGCCTCCAAGGACAAAGTTCTTTGTCTCCACAGACTCCTAAGTGCACCACTCACTCTTTTTCCCTCATCAATTCTATGATTCACCTCATCTTTCATAGACCCATCCGCTGACACGTCCACTCCCAAATATCTGAATACGTTCACCTCCTCCATACTCTCTCCCTCCAATCTGATATTCAATCTTTCATCACCTAATCTTTTTGTTATCCTCATAACCTTACTCTTTCCTGTATTCACCTTTAATTTTCTTCTTTTGCACACCCTACCAAATTCATCCACCAATCTATATATATATATATATATATATATATATATATAGGTATATATATACATATTTTAATATATATATATATATATATATATATATATATATATATATATATATATATATATATATATATATATATATATATATATATATATATATATATATATATATATATATATATGCAAAACAACCACTCTGAAAGAATAGAAAAATTCCAAGGGCTTTCGTGACTACTCACATTATCAAGGAACTATATATAAAGTGAGTAGTCACGAAAGCGCTTGGAATTTTTCTATTCTTTCAGAGTGGTTGTTTTGCATATTCTGAAATCACCTGTTTACTGTGATCTTATTGCATATATATATATATATATATATATATATATATATATATATATATATATATATATATATATATATATATATATATATATATATATATATATATATATATATATATATATATATATATACCTGAACTCATATCCAAGCACAGTCCTATCTACCTCGAGGACACCTGGAGTTTACCTGGAGAGAGTTCCGGGGGTCAACGCCCCCGCGGCCCGGTCTGTGACCAGGCCTCCTGGTGGATCAGAGCCTGATCAACCAGGCTGTTGCTGCTGGCTGCACGTAAACCAACGTACGAGCCACAGCCCGGCTGATCAATAGTCACCTAGCACCCAGAAATCAATAGTCACCTGATCAATAGTCACCTAGTAATAGTCACCTGATCAATAGTCACCTAGTAATAGTCACTTGATCAATAGTCACCTAGCACCCAGAAATCAATAGTCACCTGATCAATAGTCACCTAGTAATAGTCACCTGATCAATAGTCACCTAGTAATAGTCACCTGATCAATAGTCACCTAGTAATAGTCACCTGATCAATAGTCACCTAGTAATAGTCACCTGATCAATAGTCACCTAGTAATAGTCACCTGATCAATAGTCACCTAGTAATAGTCACCTGATCAATAGTCACCTAGTAATAGTCACCTGATCAATAGTCACCTAGTAATAGTCACCTGATCAATAGTCACCTAGTAATAGTCACCTGATCAATAGTCACCTAGTAATAGTCACCTGATCAATAGTCACCTAGTAATAGTCACCTGATCAATAGTCACCTAGTAATAGTCACCTGATCAATAGTCACCTAGTAATAGTCACCTATCACCCAGAAATCTCTTTACTTCTACAAGGTGAACAAGGGACAACAACAGACTCTCTCTGCTCTCTCTCCCATAGATTAACCCGGGTTAAATCCAGGTTTTTAAATTGCGAATCGAATGTGCTGCCCCCTGGTTATACAAGCCACAATTTCTTTTCTGTGTAAATCTACGAGAATGTGTGAGTATTTACGGTTTTACGCGATGAATGGTTTTGCAAAATAAATGCAGAGATCGATTCTGTTTACGACATTCAGTATATACGTCCTACCCATTCCCCCCGCCCTCCCTTCCTAAGACCAAGATTTAGACGACCCTCTGCACATGCACGACCCCTCAACACATGCACGACCCCTAAACACATGCACGACCCCTCAAAACAGACACAACTGTCAGTACGTACGACAAGATTAGTATGTATACTACTTTGAACATGTATAGGATCCAAGGATCGTCCTACGAACCTTCACGCTCTTCCCCTCATTACGTCCCCTCACACCCCTCCTCTCACCTCATCTCCCCTACATGTTCCGTCAGGACCAATCATGGCAGCAGGAGGAGAGGAGGACCAGCCCACACAGCACAGTGTAAACAAATAAACACCCGTTGTTTGTATTAGCTCTGTGTACCTACCCTCACCACGCCTTCTCTCTCTCTCTCTCTCTCTCTCTCTCTCCCTCTCTCTCTCTCGCTTGTTACTTAGAAATACCCACAGCTGCTGAAGCATTACTGGAATAGTAGACGATATCCTCTTTGCGATAGTGACGCTTCCCAGGTCTAGATGACATATTTCAACAGTGTATGAGCTCCATCCTGATCGACTGGGCAAAAAGTAACAATATTGTGGAACTTCGGAGCAGCAGGTGCAACATAATCGTCGCTAAGATGAAATGAAAAGCTATGCCATTTCGAAGCATTTTTTTTTTTTTTTTTGTAGTTTGCTAAGTATCTACATACGATTATTCTTCCAGTAAAATTTAAATCATTCGTTATAATAAAGCATAAATTTAAAGCGAAAGTGGATAATTTTATAGACTCTAATGAACTACTTATGTTTAATGTAAAAAATTGAAAATCTGAAGTAGGTGTGTGTGTAAATATTTATATATATATATATATATATATATATATATATATATATATATATATATATATATATATATATATATATATATATATATATATATATATATATATATATATATGTAAGTTTGGTGCGTGACACACAGAGACTTGATCTCTTAAAAAAATCTGCCACAACAATTGACCAGTTTACGAGGGCGCCGCCGCCGGCAAGATTTGCATATGTCCTCAATATATCACACAATTTATAGATATTATAAATCACTATCTTCATTTATGGAGGGGAATTTGTCGATAGATTAAAAGATAATCAATGCAATCGTCATCACGATATTTGCACGTTGGAGGGTGTGTATTGATCCACAGCCTTGTTTTATTATTTTTACTGATTAATAATGATAATAATAATAATAATAATAATAATAATAATAATAATAATAATAATAGTAATAGTAATAGTAATAATAATAATAATAATAATATTATTATTATTATTATTATTTTATCATTATTATTATTAATATTAATATTATTATTGTTAATATTTGTATTATTATTATTATTATTATTATTATTATTATTATTATTATTATTATTATTATTATTATTATTACATAATAATCTTTATTTCTACAAGTACAAGATACAACCTCTCCAGACATACCTTGCATCAGTGACATACTATATAAAAGTCGCTTGTTGTGCAGAGCATTTCGGGCAATTAGGTTAATTTTGTCCCCAGGATGCGACCCACACCAGTCGACTAACACTTAGTTACCTACTTACTCAAGATAGCATATGATAGTACAGAATAGTATATGATAGTATAGGATAGTTTATGAAAAACTTTTTCTCGGGTCTGACGTCATGTTTGCAATAAGTTACCTTACGAAAAATTCAAGTTTACGAAATGGATAATGTCTCAACCGAGCTGGATATTTGCAGTTTAAATCCAGTTGTTTGAAATCCAAACCTCACGAGGCAATTTTTTTTTTTTTTACTCAGATGAAAGAAATCCACATTTCAGTCAACAGACGGCAACATATATCAAAATTAAGTGATTTAAATCATGAATTTTAACATATTATTGATGATATGCAATATCATTAGTAGATCCCATATCAACGTTGTCTGATGCTCCTTATAGTTGTGGATCCCATATAAACAGCTGATCGGAGCTCATTCTGCGTCCCGATTTTTATATCTCCAACTTGGTGAGAGTGTTTGCAAATAAATGAATAAATAAATAAATAAATAAATAAATAAATAAATAAATAAATAACTAAATTAAATCTCTGTATACGTATTTTTTTATCGCAGTTCGTGATAAAAATCAGGAATAAGGAGGGAGGCCTCGAAAAATATGATTAGATCAATAATCAAACCCGCTTAATCAAACCTAACCACTTAACTCTAGCAACCGAAACTCTCCATCTAGATCCACCCAATCAATGCTACCGACCCGAATCCACGCACTCAAACCCACCCACAGTAAGCTATCCACTCAACAACTTAACTGTGCGCTGTATACCTGGAGTATACCTGGAGGACGTTCGGGGGATGAACGTCCCCATGGGTCGGTCCATGACCTGGCATCGCGGTTGATCAGGGCCTGATCAACCAGGCTGTAAGATCTACTTAATTATTTTCCCAGGGTGAGAAAGACAGCACAAGAGAAAGGAGGAACATTTAAGAGTGACACTTAGAGCCGCACTGGATAGCCATGTTACTACTGGCACTGTCCCACCTGGCACTGCCATACCTGGAGGCACTCTCTTGCACCCGAACACTAGGCACTTAACGCTATTGTTGGGCACAGCATGGCACTGTTAAGGTTGACGGATACTGACCCTAGCTATTCCGCTTCTGCCGCTACTTGGCGCATCTTTGAGTGGCAGGAGCAGCTACCCTGGCCCACCATTAATTACCAGGAAAGAACTTCCTTCACTTAGAAAAAAGAAAAGATCAATATCTAGCCATTTGACCTTTGACTTTTATTACCTTTTTTTAATCCTGTCTGTTTGGAACACAGCAGCAAGCTTTTTTTCGCGTTTTGCGTCTTTTTTTTTTTTTGTGGAGCCTGTAATTATATGTGTTACTGATTTTGTTTAGCAATGTTTGGGGGGAGAGAGAGAATGGGGAAGGAAAAAACGAGAAGAGAGACCGAGAGGAAGAGAAGATGAGAGACGAAGTGGAGGAGGAAGGGGAGAGGATATTATGGGGAGTCTAAGGTTGTGTGAGTGAGTGTGTGTGAGTGTGAGTGTGTGTTTGTGTGTGAGTGTGAGTGTGTATGTGAATGAACCAAGACCATTAAAAAAGAAGTGGAAAAACATAATAAACATTCCTAAACATCAGAGCAAACGCCAGTTTACATCGCCCGTCACACAGTCTTGGCTCCTCAAAGAGAAGCAAAAAAAAAAAAAATGCCGGTTAAGCATTATATTTTTTTGTCAGGGAATCCGTCATTTAATCCGAATCATTTTTCCTTCGACTCCTTTTAATATAATGCAAATTAATGCATATTAATTTTAGTGGAAAAAATGAAATTTCCTAAAACTGCACGAAAAAAAAATCTCAAAAAGAGTGTAACTATACTTATGATACTTTGCTGTTGAAATGCCTTTCCAAGACGCCGACATGCGAATACTGGTTACAATAGCTTTGTTTCCTACATCCGCGGGTCGAAACCTCTGTTATTCTATCTATTCTCTTTGAAAATACAGATAAGTGGATGACTGAGACATAAGCAACAGTTAGATATCTTTATTTACAAAAATAAATAAAATAAAAATAATAAAGATACCTGTTACACATTCTCTCTATCTCTCTCTCTCTCTCTCTCTCTCTCTCTGCTACAGAGGAAAATCATTATTTTCACAGAATGCCCAGAACGTCATATTTTTATCGTTAATTACAGCTTCATTCACTCGTTATGGAAGGAGCAGAGATAAAAGAAAAAGCCGAAGGGCCATAAGACATAGAAACTAATCTTTAGCACATGTGTTTTAATCCCTTCCGTACTGCGCTACGATCCGCCTGACGGTCACCAAAAGCATGTCTGGGATACTTGGAATTGCTTCTTGTGTCCAGGCACGCCTCTCAAAAGAAGTAATAACACACATATACCCACAAAAAAACGAAGATGTTACACGTCATAATGACTAGGGTCAGACACACCGCTAACGGCCCCACACAAGCGTGGGGCTGGGAACTCCCTCAGGAGAGTCGTAACAAGAGTGGTAACGATGGTTGGGCCTTTACGAGCTGTGAGCTGAACACCCATTAAGGTAAGGCAGTGTTGGGAGGTCCTGTTGTGACGATCTTGGGGTCGAGGGAAGGAGCGTCTTTCAGGGAATCTTGCGGAATGGGACTGTGCGTTATTACTTATTAACTGTTTGTAGATACATCAGTGAATCTAGGCTCCTGGTGTTCCTTCTTCAATGTTTAATCATTCGGGGAAATTTGCTATTGTTGTTCTATGGGAAGCATCACTTTCATTTCCTTTTCTTCCTCATTTTCCAGTTTGATCTTCTATCTTAGTGATTCCTGTTGATGATGTTAACAACTGTTCTGATCTATGTGTAATCATGACTACTCACTGAATCCTTTTAGCCAACAAAGGCATTTCTTAGTATTTTCATTTCAATTTTTTGTATAACTGGAAATAAATTTGCGTCAAGTCCCTTCACTTGTCCTATCTTAAAAAAAAAAAAAATTTTTTTTTCCTGTGACACCATCGTTACTACATGTACTAAATTTGAAATACTGACACTTGTAATAGCATTTTAAGCGCTCCTTCAACCTTGTATTTGCCAGCTTAGACTGCGAGGTCTTGATTTTTCAGTTAATGCCATCCTTTGTTAATAATTGATTTTAAATGCGTGAGTGAGCATGTATGTGTGTGTGTGTGTGTGTACTCACCCAGTTGTGGTTGCAGGGGTTGATTCATAGCTCCTGGCCCCGCCTCT
>NC_091303.1:9354993-9369993 GCF_038502225.1 Cherax quadricarinatus
AGCGTTGAGTACTCTAGTACCGGTTTACTTCTGCCGTGTACACTTACAGGAATTCTTCCATTTTTTTTATCAGATTCCTGAAGGCTATTCTTATTTTTGCGATTATTGTTTATGCTGCATATATTATTATATTTATTTTCGCCTCAGGCGACAAGTTCGGAGGGATTTCCTCCCGAAGGTTCTTTTCCACTGTTAGTTTCCACGACTTTTCTCTTTCGGGTGAGACACTTTCCTTAGTCTCCAATTTCCTGAATCAATCCGTGTTAACACTGCTGCTGAATTTCGAGTGGGCACATGTTGGACCCTTCGTGTAGCTTATTTATGTCTGTAAATAGCAAGGTGCAGTCTTCTGCACCTACTCTCCTTACTAGTTGTGTGTATGAGTGTGTGTGTGTGTGTGTGTGTGTGTGTGTGTGTGTGTGTGTGTGTGTGTGTGTGTGTGAGTGTGAGTGTGTTGAAGCCCTCAGAAGCTGCTGACAAGGTGCATATTACAAAAAAAAAAAAAGAAGAGAGTGCCAAAATTTAGCCTTTGATCTTTTATGTTTCTGCTGATTATTTGTTGTTAGTACACACACACACACACACACACACACACACACACACACACACACACACACACACACACACACACACACACACACACACACACACACACGGCACATGTTTTATTCACATAACGAATGTTTTAATACACACACGGCCAATGTTTCCAAACACGCACAACAAACATTTTAATACACACACGATCAATGTTATAATACACAGACGCTAAATGTTACATTACAAGCACGACAAATATGTTAATGCACGCACGACAAATGTTTTAGACACACATGCCAAATGTTTTTTTTTTTTCTATCCTCACTTATGGGTCTCTTTTTCGATTATATCTCTAACGCATTTTTTTTGATGTTATAATGGCAATTGATTTTTTCAGACATATACAAAAAATATTTTTTCAGGTTGAAATTTTATATGAAAAACAATTGGAAATCAATCACAAACCTCCCGCTGCGCAAATAATTTGTATAAGATTATTTTTTATTTCAAAATTGTGTTTCTCGATAAATAATAATTATGGTTATTATCAAATACCAATAGATTAAAAAATGCAGCGAAGAAATTTAGTTTTCAGAGCGTAAGAAATAATTAAAAATACAGCAAATTATGTTTTTTTAGCAATTCTTAAATAATCAACACTCAGAGAAATTATTGAGAGATAAGGTTTGTATATATATATGTATATGTATATATATATATATATATATATATATATATATATATATATATATATATATATATATATATATATATATATATATATATATATATATATATATATATCATTCCCAATATGTAAAACTTGTGATTTTGGCTTAAATAACAACGCTCTTCTTGCCGAATAAGGCAAGCGAAAATTTGTGTATGCAATAATTTCGCAGAAATCATTCTGAACCTAAAGAGAAAAATATATTTCATTGTGTCTGTTTATTATTAAATTATTGTAAACTTATATAATATATACTTAGTTGGGTTAGGCTAAATTAAATTGCGCTTGTTATAGTAAGGTTAGGTAAGTTTCCTAAGGAACTTTTGGTAGAAAATCATTAATTTTTATATTAACATAAATGAAAATAACATATTTTTAGACGTATAAGAGAAAATTTAAGAAAGGACTTAATTTTTGACTACCAAATTGACCTATTCGGCAGAGAGCTTGTAGCAGCGCGATTCTCCCTGAACATCTTAGGGACAAGATTGGAGTCCAGGGCCAAAAATTCATTGACGGAGCAATGATCTGGGATAATCTAACGGGCTCTGAAACCAGACCTGCTCCCCCCAACAACTACAAACAATCGCACTGGGATGGTCCAATAGTGGAAAATATAGCCTCAGCAATGCTTCAGAGTGTGTCAGGGAAGGATAGAGCCCGCCTCCTGGCAGTGAGAGCCCCTCAAGCAGGGGACTTTCTGTTGGCTGTTCCCAACTCCAGCCTTGGCACACACCTCGACCCACAGACCATCCGCATCGGTGTTGCCCTTCGACTTGCCGCCCCTATTCTCGCCGAGCACATGTGTATTTGTGGCAGTGAAGTAGCAGACCGATTCGGGTACCATGGTCTTGTGTGCCGTAAATCCGAGGGAAAGATTGCAAGACATGAGGAGGTTAATAACATTATCAAGAGGAGCCTCACAACAGCCGGATGCCCAGCAGTAAGGGAGCCACCCCAACTATGCAGATCTGATGGCAGCCAGAAGCGTCCAGATGGTATCACCCTTCAAGCCTGGACAGATGGGAAGCAGGTGGTGTGGGACTATACATGTGCATCTACCTTGGCTGATACCTATCTCCAATACACCAAGGAGGAAGGAGGGGCAGCTGTCAGCTTCAGGGAGTCCCAAAAGTCTAGAAAATATGGAGAACTTGCCCATCATTATATGTTTGTTCCCATAGGCTCAGAGACCCTTGGCTCATGGGGAAAGAGTGCATCTAAATTCCTTAAGGAGCTGGGAAAATGACTTATCAGGGTAACTAGGGATCCCAGGGCAGCTAGTTTTCTGTTCCAGCGGCTCAGTGCGGCTGTTCAAAGGGGTAATGCCTGCTGTATTTTGGGCACACGCCCCAGCTCTGAGGAGCTGGATGAGATTTTCGCCTTATAATCGGTGATACACACGTAACAACATGTACCTTATATGCCACCTTTATATCAACAATGTATCTCTTAAATCTTCTGTACCATATTACGTAATTAAATATTCCTATTGGTAAAAAAAATATATATTAAAAGTTGGGGTGGTAGGGGAAGTGGAATATTCAAACGGCTTCAGGAAGAAATCCAAATATTCTTCCTTGAAGCCTATTTATCCACTTCTCCGAGGCTATGGGTCCCACAATTTACACCAGAGGTGGACCCCATCTTATATATATATATATATATATATATATATATATATATATATATATATATATATATATATATATATATATATATATATATATATATATATATATATATATATATATATATATATACAGAAGGAGAGAGATGCAAACTCTATATTCAGGTCCGTTTCTTAGCATCTTCACTTGTAGGGTTCAGCACCTGGATACTCACAGTCACTGCAGAGACCGGTTTCACCGGCAGGTTGGTTGCTTCACTGCTGAGTGCAGGTAACTAGCCCGTCCCATGCAGTAAAAATATTTACCACTGTATTAGCCAACTCTTGCGAGTCGCATCCAGGGCAAAAATTATGTTGAAAAGACTCAAATGTCTGCTGGAATGTCGTGTCATGTGTAAGAAAACACTCCAGTCCTGAGTAAGACAACTCCAGTGCCTACTGGAGCTGTCTTACTCAGTTGTCTTACGCTGGAAGTTTTCAAGTGTCGGGTTAAAGGTATTTGTTTACCCAATGATGCTGATTAAGAAAAAAAAAAACAGATGAACCTCTCTCTCAGTTCCTCTCCACCCTCTCGTTTCTCTCCCTCTCTCTTCCTTCTCGTTCCTTTCACTCTCCCCTCCCTCCCCCCCTATTTATGGCACTAAATCACGGCTTGGCACTGGCACTAGGCGAGAGAGGAGCAGTGTGAGGAGGGTGTCGCGGCTGTCAGGAGCTGTTGTAGAGAGTGGTAAAGAGAAAAAGGGAAGGAGAAGAGGAGGGGGGAGAAGTAACGATGATCATGGTGGGAGGAAAGAGAGATAGGAAGTAGGAGAGAGGAAAGAAAAAAGAAGGAAGGAGAGATAGAAATGAAAAAAGAGAAATGATGGAAGAGAAAGAAATAGGGGAGATAGATGATGAAGGAAAGAGAGGAAGAAGGGTAAATAGGTAGGAAAAAAAAGAAAGGGATATTTGCCTGGGAGGAAATGAGTATAATAATATAACTGCAGAGAGAAGCAGAGAATGAAAAAGGCGACTCATACAATTCCCACCACTGTGTAACCCCCCTCTCCCCTTAAAAATAAAAGATGGCTGGTGGTATAGCCCAGACGGGAGGATAATTCTGGCATTTACGCTTCTAAATACCATAATATGACAAAGCGACATCTTTATGAGAGTATGAAGGCCCCGTGAAGGCTCCGTGTCGCGTTAGCGCCACAGGGGAGTAAAAAAGAGGACAGGGCATAAATAGAATTAAAGAATAATGATGAACGTTCCGCGAAGCAATTATTACAAATGATCGATAAAGAGAGAACGTAATGGGTGTTTACGATGACGGTAAGGTGAGAAAAACGCGATTAGTTATTTTACAGAGGGAGCGTTCAGAAGCTGGATGGCAGTGTGTGTGTGTGTGTGTGTGTGTGTGTGTGTGTGTGTGTGTGCTTTTTTTGTAGTTGCAGAGGTCGAGTCTCAGTTTCTCTAGTTAACGCTTAAACTAGCTGCTGCTGTGCTCACTCTGTCCTGTCTTCCTGAGTCCTCTTATGTTATTCCCAGTACTGTGCTTAGATCCTGCTTCTGTTACGTTGTCGTCCATCTCATTTCATTTCTTGACCACTCTAAAGCTGAAAAAATACTTGCTTCTCGCCTCTCGAACAGCATGTACCTGTTCACCTAATCATTTCCCCTGAGTATTTTATACGTCGTTATCACGTCTCCCCTGGTTCAACAGTTCTCTAATGTCATCAAGTTTATTTCTCTCATATTTCCGTCTCCAGATTTCCTTCTTGTTCCTTATTATAACTTTTTTATTTTACTATAATTAATCCGTAATTCTTAATTTTTAGTCACTTATGCTTTCTCTTCTAACGTGTAGTTTAGATCTTCTGTAGTTCACAATGCAATCTCAAGGATTTTTGCAATATCACCCAAGTACTCAGGAATACAGATTCACAAAGCTCTCAAGAACAATCTTAGACTTTCCTTCATGATTAGAATAATAGTGGCTGTATGAACAAGCAAATATATATATGAAGCTACTCCCCTGTCTTTTTCTTGTTTAACATCTTTCACTTTCATAAATCTCCTTTTGATTCGAGAGGCAGGACTTGCCATTTTAAATCCCTCATGACACTCCCTAATGAATATACTCTTCATGTGCCTTCCCAGCCTCTTCCTGATTATCTTTTTCATCACTTTGCATATAATATATGTCACTGGCATTAGTCTGCAATTTAGTGCCTTCTAACTCTTCTTGTTTACATATTGCCATCACCTTGGCTGCATTCCACGAGAGAGAAAAAAAAAACCCGTTGCAGAACAAGATTCACTGGCAGAGCTTTATGGATGACTTGATAAACCTCTGCACAGAGCGAAACGTTGTCTCGACGAAAGTTTGTTGTGCAGTCTTACAGGATATAACAGTGGTGGAGAAGAGGTCACTATCATTTACAATAAGTAGCTCATGATCTTGAGCTTAACATAAAGTAAATATATATATATATATATATATATATATATATATATATATATATATATATATATATATATACATGTATATCTTTCTTTTCTTTCAACACACCGGCAGTATCCCACCGAGGCAGGGTGGCCCAAAAGGAAAAACGAAAGTTTCTCCTTTTACATTTAGTAATATATACAGGAGAAGAGGTTACTAGCTCCTTGCTCCCGGCATTTTAGTCGCCTCTTACAACACGCATGGCTTACGGAGGAAGAATTCTGTTCCACTTCCCCATGGAGGTAAGAGGAAATAAACAAGAACAAGAACTAGAAAGAAAATAGAAGAAAACCCAAAGGGGTGTGTATATATATGCTTGTACATGTATGTGTAGTGTGACCTAAGTGTAAGTAGAAGTAGCAAGACGTACCTGAAATCTTGCATGTGTATGAGACAGATAAAAAAAGACACCAGCAATCTTACCATCGTGTAAAACAATTACAGGCTTCAGTTTTACACTCACTTGGCAGGACGGTAGTACCTCCCTGGGTGGTTGCTATATATATACTATATATATACTATATATATATATATATATATATATATATATATATATATATATATATATATATATATATATATATATATATATATATATATATATATGTCGTGCCGAATATGTAAAACTGGTCAATTAGCAAGAACTCATTTAAAATTAAGTCCTTTCTAAAATTTTCTCTTATACGTTTAAAGATATATTTTTTTAATTAATGTTTATGTAAAAATTTATAATTTTGCACCAAAAGGAACTTAGAAAACTTACCTAACCTTATTATAACAAGAACAATTTATTTTAGCCTATCCCAACTAAATATATTTTAGATTTGTTTACAATAATTTAATACTAAACAAGCACAGTGAAATATATTTTTTTCATTAGGTTCAGAATGATTTTGGCGAAATTATTGCATACACAAATTTTCACTTGTCCTATATGGCAAGATGAGCGTTGCTATTTAAGCCAAGATCGCAAGTTCTGCCTATTCGGCACGACATATATATATATGTATATATATATATATATATATATATATATATATATATATATATATATATATATATATATATATATATATATATATATATATATATATATATATATACATGTATATATATATATATATATATATATATATATATATATATATATATATATATATATATATATATGTATGTATGTATATATATATATATATATATATATATATATGTATATATACTATATATATATATATATATATATATATATACTATATATATACTATATATATATATATATATATATATATATATATATATATATATATATATATATATATATATATATATATATATATATATATATATATATATATATATATATATATATATGTATATATCATAATTCTCCTCTCTGGGAGAAGCACCTCTACACCCCACGCATGACTCCTATTGTCACTTTGTTCTTCCTTCAATCGTTCCTCTTTGGGTAGGGGCAGTAGGGTGGGGAGCGGTCCTTTCTTCCTCCCTAGTTGAGTCCTTCTGTGTGAACCAATGCCCCCATTCTCCCGTTTTAGCAGAGTTCATAATCCGACATCCTAAGCCATTATTCTTACAAAACATTGAGACAACGTGTTAGGCAAGCTACCTGAGGCACAAAAGCAGCAAAACCCTCCAGGAGAAGCGGGCTAATTTCGGCCCTTGCTGTCAAGAGGGTATTGGTGTCATTTTCGTAGCATTGTCGGTCGGGTGGGGATACGCCACGTCCGGTTGCTTCTGGTGGCTGTGGCTTGAGCCCGGGTTCCATTAAGGCTGTGAATGGAAAGTTGACACAGGGACACACCCAGTCCCCGCGGGAGGTCGCTGGGCGGGCGGGGATTCGGACAATGGTGTTTCTATTCAATTTTAAAGAGTGTGAGTTTCATGTAAGGGGCGGGGGGCGGGCGGAGACTTTTTACCATCTTACTAATGTAGTTTGACTTTGTGGCGACTCACGTTCATTTGCATACACTCAAAGTATTGGCTTTTCTCAGTTTTTTTTCTTGTATATATATATATATATATATATATATATATATATATATATATATATATATATATATATATATATATATATATATATATATATATATATATATATATATATATATATAAATATATATATATATATGTGTGTGTGTGTGTGTGTGTGTGTGTGTGTGTGTATGCGTGTGTGTGTATGTGTGTGTGTGTATGTGTGTGTATGTGTGTGTGTATGTGTGTGTGTATGTGTGTGTATGTGTGTGTGTGTGTATGTGTGTGTGTATGTGTGTGTGTATGTGTGTGTGTATGTGTGTGTGTATGTGTGTGTGTGTGTGTGTGTGTGTGTGTGTGTGTGTGTGTGTGTGTGTGTGTGTGTGTGTGTGTGTGTGTGTGTGTGTGTGTGTGTGTGTATGTGTGTGTGTGTGTGTGTGTGCAAAGAATCTTCCCAGCCAGTACTAACTCAGGCCTACCAGGTCTCTTTTAGTCTAGTTAGCTGACATCCTGACGCCTTGAATTACTTAGCTACAGATGCTTCATAACGTTAGGTAGCCTTTTGAATCGCAACCCATGTTTCTTCCTCACGGCCGCCACACCAGTGAACCTCAAACATGGTCTCCAGCCATTTTATTCGCCTCCTGTATGTTCTGGCCTCACCAGTAACACTACACAGAAACCAGCTACAAGTGTACTAGGAAATATCGCACTCAGAAGGATTCGAACTCAGGTCTGCCAGGATTCCACGAGTATTAATTGCAGCACAGGAAACATGATACCTGTTTCGACATATCTCACATTATATACATCTTATGGCACCTCTAAATTGTCTTTCAAGATCCCCACAGATTATATTCATGACTACCTTTCTGGCAGCATATTTATGACACTGAAAGTGACTCTTTGATTAATATTATTTCTGTGCCTTCACTGAGGGCACTTGACTCGCATAATGACTGTGTGCCAGTGGATTCCATATATATTCAGTACAAAAAATCTTTTTTTCTGGGGGAGAGAGGATAACAAAGCCCATCTATGGGTGAAACCACGCAAAATAGAGGTCTTTAAATAGCCAGATCAGTTTATCAACAGTATATGAAAAACGCGATATGCTGCTGCCAGAGGTTTTCCATCACCTTATATATTTTTCTCATTCATATATTTTACATTTAGATTACAGTAAGTGTAAAAATTTAAAAATATAATGAAAAATACTACTGCAGGTTAGAACGTGTAGATTTGGTGTGTGAAGACGTGTTGTTGAATGTTGTTAACCAGTTTTGTGTCAGCTGGCAACCGCATCTTGGTTTATAGTCAGTTGGCTACCACATCTTGGTTTGTCAGTTGGCAACCACATCTTGGTTTGTCAGTTGGCAACCACATCTTGGTTTGTGTCAGTTGGCAACCACATCTTGGTTTGTCAGTTGGCAACCACATCTTGGTTTGTGTTAGTTGGCAACCACATCTTGGTTTGTGTCAGCTGGCAACCACATCTTGGTTTGTATCAGTTGGCAACCACATCTTGGTTTGTCAGTTGGCAACCACATCTTGGTTTGTGTCAGCTGGCAACCACATCTTGGTTTGTCAGTTGGCAACCACATCTTGGTTTGTGTTAGTTGGCAACCACATCTTGGTTTGTGTTAGTTGGCAACCACATCTTGGTTTGTGTCAGCTGGCAACCACATCTTGGTTTGTGTCAGTTGGCAACCACATCCTGGTTTGTGTCAGCTGGCAACCACATCTTGGTTTGTGTCAGTTGGCAACCACATCCTGGTTTGTGTCAGTTGGCAGCCACATCCTGGTTTGTGTCAGCTGGCAACCACATCTTGGTTTGTGTCAGCTGGCAACCACATCTTGGTTTTAAAACACAGAACATGACGTTTTAACTATTTTGTTTCGGTTAAGCCTTAGAATTTTCTTAGATTGAATGTCTTGTTCTCTCTCTCTCTCTCTCTCTCTCTCTCTCTCTCTCTCTCTCTCTCTCTCTCTCTCTCTCTCTCTCTCTCTCTCTCTCTCTCTCTCTCTCTCTCTCTCTCTCTCTCTCTCTCTCTCTCTCTCTCTCTCTCTCTCTCTTTCTCTCTCTCTCTCTCTCTCCCTCTCCCTATCTCTCTCTCTCTCTCTCTCTCTCTCTCTCTCTCTCTCTCTCTCTCTCTCTCTCTCTCTCTCTCTCTCTCTCTCAGCCTACCACCATGTAAACTCAGCGTACGGCCTTGTAACCTCTCTCAGCTTTCTACCATGTAAACTCAGCCTACTACCATGACATCTCTCTCAGTCTACTACCATGCAGTCCCTCCCAGTCTACTACCATGCAGTCCCTCCTAGTCTACTACCATGACATCTCTCTCAGTCTACTACCATGCAGTCCCTCCCAGTCTACTACCATGCAGTCCCTCCCAGTCTACTACCATGCAGTCCCTCCTAGTCTACTAACATGCAAATACTCTGTAGTAGTGAATGTTTATACAACACTTTAGTGCTGTTGAGGGAAAAAACAAACAAATCTTGACAAACACTATGAAACAAAACACTGAAATCAACAAATACATTGTAATTGACAAATATGTGAACAACAACAAAGGCAGTATAAAGCAACACAATAAATGCAACACAAATAAAGGCCTCAAGAGCGATTAATACAACAAAGGCAACGAAAAGCAACACAAATATGCAACATAGACAACATTAATGCCAAAGACAATAAGGTCATCAGAGACAAACAAGAGAAGCATAAACAAGAAATAAAAAATAAAGAAGCCAAGGAAACAAAAGCAACAGAGACAACAGACGCGACAAGGACAGCCAGGAGAGTTGCGACAACAACCGCATCAATGGATAACTTCACCAGATGTCCCACTTCCCAAAAAGACAAACAAACGAATGGCTGGCTAGGAGTTAATGTAAGAGCAGAAGCCGAGTATGGGATAAACAGCGTGCCACACACACACACACACACACACACACACACACACACACACACACACACACACACACACACACACACACACACACACACACACGCACGACAATATGAAAATGGCATAGCAGCGAAAGCCAAATCTGACCCGAAACTGTTGTACAGCCACATCAGGAGGACTACAACACTTAAGGACCAAGTAATCAGGCTAAGGACGGAAGGAGGAGAGATCACAAGAAACGACCGAGAGGTATGTGAGGAACTCAACATGAGATTCAAAGAAGTGTTCACAGAGGAGACAGAAGAGACTCCAGAAAGACGGAGAGGTGGGGTACACCAACAAGTGTCGGACACAATACATACAACCGAGGAAGAAGTGAAGAGGCTGCTGAGCGAGCTAGATACCTCGAAGGCGATGGGGCCGGATAACATCTCTCCATGGGTCCTGAGAGAGGGTGCAGAGACGCTGTGTGTACCCCTAACAACAATATTCAACACATCTATCGAAACGGGGAGATTACCTGAGGTATGGAAAACAGCAAATGTAGTCCCAATTTTTAAAATAGGAGACATGTCAGTGACACACACACACCAGTGTCACTGACATGTATAGTATGCAAAATCATGGAGATTAACAGGAGAAAAGTAGTGGAACGCCTAAAAAGAAACGAGCTTATCAACAACAGCCAATACGGTTTCAGTGACGGAAAATCCTGTGTCACAAACCTACTGGAGTTCTATGCAAGGGTGACAGCAGTAAGACAAGAGAGAGAGGGGTGGGTAGATTGCATTTTCTTGGACTGTAAGAGGGCGTTTGACACAGTTCCACACAAGAGATTAGTGCAAAAACTGGAGGAGCAGAAAGGCACTACAGTGAATCAGGGAATACCTGTCAGGAAGACAACAGCGAGTCTTGGTACGAGGCGAGGTGTCAAAGTGGGCGCCTGTGACGAGTGGGGTTCCACAGGGGTTAGTCCTAGGACCGGTACTGTTTCTGGTATTTGTGAACGACATGACGGAAGAAATAGACTCCGAAGTGTCCCTGTTTGCAGATGATGTGAAGTTGACTAGAAGAATTCAGTCGGACGAGAACCAAGAAGAACTACAAAGGGATTTGAACAGGCTGCAGGCCTGGTCCAGCAATTGACTCCTGGAGTTCAACCCCACCAAGTGCAAAGTCATGAAGATTGGGGAAGGACAAAGAAGACCGCAGACGGAGTACAGTCTAAGGGGCCAGAGACTACAAACCTCACTCAAGGAAAAAGATCTTGGGGGTGAGTGTAACACCAGGCACATCTCCTGAAGCGCACATCAACCAAATAACTGCTGCAGCATATGGGCGCCTAGCAAACCTAAGAGCAGCATTCTGCCATCTTAATAAGGAATCGTTCAGGACCCTGTACACCGTGTACGTTAGGCCCATATTGGAGTATGCGGCACCAGTTTGGAACCCACACCTAGCCAAGCACGTGAAGAAACTAGAGAAAGTGCAAAGGTTTGCAACAAGACTAGTCCCAGAGCTAAGAAGTATGTCCTACGAGGAGAGGTTAAGGGAAATCAACCTGACGACACTGGAGGACAGGAGAGATAGGGGGGACATGATAACGACATACAAAATACTGAGAGGAATTGACAAGGTGGACAAAGACAGGATGTTCCAGAGATTGGACACAGTAACAAGGGGACACAGTTGGAAGCTGAAGACACAGATGAATCACAGGGATGTTAGGAAGTATTTCTTCAGCCACAGAGTAGTCAGTAAGTGGAATAGTTTGGGAAGCGATGTAGTGGAGGCAGGATCCATACATAGCTTTAAGCAGAGGTATGATAAAGCTCACGGCTCAGGGAAAGTGACCTAGTAGCGATCAGTGAAGAGGCGGGGCCAGGAGCTCGGACTCGACCCCCGCAACCTCAACTAGGTGAGTACAACTAGGTGAGTACACACACACACACACACACACACACACACACACACACACACACACACACACACACACACACACACACACACACACACACACACACACACACACACACACACACGCACACACACACGATAAACACACAAAAATATGTATTGGAAAATACACAATCTGATTCAACATTAAATGGAAAAAACGAGGGAAAGTAACTAGAAAAGAAGGATAGGGGAAAAACATCAAACAGGAGCAGAAGCAGCAAAAAACAGTGTAGTGACAACAGAGTCAGTTAAAAAACAGAGGAATCCAGAAATGGGAGAGAAGGGGTGGAAGATCGACAAAACTCTGTAGATAATAATAATAATAATAATAATAATAATAATAATAATAATAATAATAATAATAATAATAATAATAATAAAATAATAATAATAATAATAATAATAATAATATTATTATTATTATTATTATTATTATTAGTAGTAGTAGTAGTAGTAGTAGTAGTAGTAGTAGTAGTAGTAGTAGTAGTAGTAGTAATAGTAGTAGTAGTAGTAGTAGTAGTAGTTGTAACCATAATAGCAACCGGACGGGAAGCAAAAGCAATACCAGCAGCACTAGCACCAGCACCAGCACCAGCAGCACCAGTAGCAGCAGAAGCTGCAGTAACATTACCAGTAGAAGCAACAGCAGCAACACCAACAGCAGCAACACCAACAGCAGCAACACCTACAGCAGCAACACCAACAGCAGCAACACCTACATCAGCAACACCAACAGCAGCAACACCTACAGCAGCAACACCAACAGCAGCAACACCTACAGCAGCAACACCAACAGCAGCAACACCTACAGCAGCAACACCCACAGCAGCAACACCTACAGCAGCAACACCAACAGCAGCAACACCTACAGCAGCAACACCAACAGCAGCAACACCAACAGCAGCAACACCAACAGCAGCACCACCATCACCACCTACTTCACTACTAACAAGAGCAGCAGCGCCAATAGCAGGAGCAGCACCACCATTAGCAGTAGTAGCAGCAGCACCATGACCACCGTCACCACCACCAATAACAACAGCAGCAGCACCACCAACAACAACAGCAGGAGCAGTACCACCACTAGCAGTAGAAGCAGTAGCACCATGACCACCGTCACCACCATCAATAACAACAGAAGCACCACCACCAACAGCAGGAGTAGCACCACCACTAGCAGTAGTAGCAGCACCACCACCACCGTTACCACCACTACCACCAACAACAGCAGGAGCAGCACTATTACCAACAGCAGGAGCAGCACTGCCACTAGCAGTACCACCACCGCCTCCGTCACCACCGACAATAATAGCAGCACCACCACCACAGCCACCACCAACAGCAGTAGCAACAGCAGCAGCATCAACAGCAGAAGCAGCACCACCACTAGCAGTAGTAGCAGCAGCACCATGACCACCGTCACCACCACCAATAACAACAGAAGCACCACCACCAACAGCAGAAGCAGCACCACCACTAGCAGTAGTAGCAGCAGCAGCATAGTGCCAAAATACCCGACGTGTCTTGGCTCGAATCTGTACTTGTTTTATGCATCATTAGAGGACCAGGGAAGGCGAGGGGCCCCTCGCTGTATCCCTTTGATGTTCCCGACCCACAACACACTCTCCTCGACCTCCTTTGAATATGTAACACACACGTACATACATACATACACACACGCACTTTTACGTACACGCACACACCCACGTACACATACCCACACACACATACACACACACACAGGCAGGATTCACACTTAGATTTAAGAAGAGGTACGATAAGACTCTTGGAGCTGGATGAGAGAATGAACCTAGTAGCAACCAGTGAATAGGAGGGGCCAGGAGCCGTGAACCGACCCCTGCAACCACAAATAGGTGAGTACACACCTACCCACCCACCCACCCACACACACACACACACCCACCCACACACACAAACACACACACACACACACACACACACACACACACACACACACACACACACACACACACACATACACACACACACACACACACACACACACACACACACACACACACACACACACAGTAGTGGAGACCAGTGAAGAGGCGGGGCCAGGAGCTTGGACTCGGCCCCTGCAACCTCAACTAGGTGAGTACATACATTGGCTTTGGGTGTTTCAAAGATCCTCAATAGTTAACTCTTATTCGTCCTTACTTCTAAGTGAAGCACTGGCTAAAAATTTTGCTGCATGTTGCAAGATTGCAACAATTTGCCGACTGATGATTTTTTCTCTTTTTTCTTGGAAAAAGAAAGTAAGAGAAATGTGTTTTATTTTTCGATACTCTCTTATTCTGAGGGTAATTTGTGTGAAGTTTAACAGCGTTATTCTCGCGAGGGAATATTTGGTTTTAGCTTATGTAATATTGTATTCTTTATATATAAGGAGTCTTACTGATCCCCATATTTAGGGTTTTGCAAAGGAATAATTTTACTTAGTCTTTCTTGAGTGCTTTTCTTTTTTTTTTTTTAATTTTGCATTTACTAACTACGATGAATGATGAAGGAGAATATCGCGTCGAAGTCTCTCCCATTCTGTGTTGTCCCTTTAAAAAAAAAAGGCCCAGAAAATGTCACAGGTTTTCCCACGCCGCTCTGAACCTCTCCTCTTCCTCTTCTCTCTTTCATCCCCCTCTTTATCAGACCACACACAACCACACCCTTCTATTTTAATTTTTCTCAATCTCCTCTAACCCTCCTCTCTCTTCACCGTCTATAT
>NC_091303.1:9372493-9389993 GCF_038502225.1 Cherax quadricarinatus
CTTCTCTCTCTCTTTTCCCTTCTCCATTCCCCTTCCCATTTCTCCCCCTCCCTCTTGCTAACCCTTTTCCTCCATTTCCCCCTTCTCACTCCTTCGTTATGCCTTCCCTCCATCCCCCTGTCCCTCAATTTCACTCCTTCCCCCCAGTTCACTCTCGTCTTCAGAGATGGCAGTTTCCAAGTAATAGTAACTCCAGTTCGGCTGAAAGGAGACCATTCAAGTTTCCAAAGCTGATGAGCCCTTAAATGAAATTCTTAAATAGCCTCATTGCCCTTCTGAAGTGATTTAGAAAGACAAGTGAACAAATACTAGGATATATTTACTATACGACGTTTAGGTCTTGGGACCCTGAGAAAGGTCCCAGGACCGAAACTTTTTCTAATAAATACGTCTTATTGCTTACCCACGTGTCTTTGTAAACCGATTTGTCACTATCAGTTACCAAAGTTTATATACCTTTCTGAAGTTTCCCAGCTCAGGCTGACTGATTTTAATATTGTGTTTGTAGAATAAGACAAGGAAACATAGTTACCTTTTTCATTTACAGTGTTAAAATGTTGTTTTGGAATATGGTAGCAGCACACTGCTGATGTATCTAATTTTTCCTTCCTTCCTCTTTTACCCTCCCTTCCTTCCTTCCTTCACAAACCCCACGCCAGGCATGTGTTTGTACTCTGGGAAGGACGTGTTTGCTAAACCAATGGTCTACTTAAACAGTCACTTAGGGCTGTGTTTTGACACACATCATCAACACCTCTTTATCACACTGTTACCTGCTGCCTAATGACTTATCACGGAATCCTCCTTCTTCCATTGTCTTGTGTTATCTTGAGTATGGGTGGTCGGGAGATAAGTATGGAGGATAAGGATACAAGACGGGGGATATGAAAGGGAAAGAGATGAAATGAAGAGAATCCTTAACCTGTAAATAGCTTGTCAATAAAGCTAGGGATCCTTAACCTTGTCAAACCCTATGTAAAAAAAAAAAAAAAAAAAAAAAAAAAAGAGAGAGAGAGAGTTACAAAGATGACATATGAAAGCCACGATCACTGTACCTATCATCACCTATGATCTGTCTTTCATTCACCAGATGGTGACCACAACAATGCTTGCAACCGTATACCAATAACCCTTGCTTTCTTTCTTACTTGCTTTCACTAGCTGCATGTCTCACAGTTTCATTCACTCTCTGGTTTACTAACTGTGTATTTCCTCCCCTTCTCATTGCTTTACTGTTTCATTCCCTCACCTCCTCACCCTATGCTTCATTCTCGCTCGATTTCACACTACCAGCTTCACTCGCTGCTTCATTCACACTTTCACTCGCTCCTTCACTCGATCAAAGCTGCTCCTCTCCTATTTTTAACACGAACGACAGACAAACACTACACCAGAGACGTACATCGACTCGAGCGCTATTTACCAGCCTTGTAATCGTGGCATCTGTGCCTCTTCCTTGAAGAGACCTCGGGTGCCTGGCACCACGGGGTCAAGACGCCCACACAGAAGTCCTCAGAGTGCCTCGCTATCTGCCTATCTTAAAACATTACAACGTGCGGTGGTTTGTGTTTGTGTCTGTGTGGAAGGGGTGAGAGAGGGGAAGGAAGGAGTGGAGAGATGGAGTGATGGTGTAATGGGAAGATGGAGTGATGGTGTGATGGAGAATAGATAAAAGAAAGATGTGGTTAGTAATGAAAAGGATATGCTAACTGAAAGGCTTTTATTGGTGAATATACACTAATAATTTATTTTTTTCTTTTGCGTAACTGTCTACAGCAGTGGTTCCCAAACTGGGGGTAAATTACCCCCTGGGGGTAATTTAACCATTTTTGGGGGGTAATGGAGGGGTGACAGAAAAAAAGTTATGAATTCTGAAAATCAAGAAAACAATGCGGTACCCGGTATGAGGATTATTGTTAACTTTGTCTTAGTATATAAAGTTGTAAAGTAAACCTATTATAAGTAAGTAATAAAGTTAAACCAAATAACAATAAACATCAAAAACTAATATACAGTATTAGAAAAGAAGAAATATATAGCTAAGTGTGTGGAAACCCAAAAGTATTTTGACAAGTATGCTTCAGGACAAAAGTCACTCAGTAGCCCAGATCGACCTGTCCAGTACGCGTCACTCACTTCCTGAGGCTGCCTCTATTTCACACTGTCAGTTTATCTGTGAGCATCAGCCGAGGTAGACATAAGCTGGTATGTATGTGTACTGCCCTGTGCAGTATATAGTTAGTATTTACCCACTGTTACTGTGAATTTGTAGCTATTATTAATTTTATATATAATGTATGTGTGGTTCTTACGTTTTCAATGATTTTGCTAGGATTAGCAGAGTATGCGAGGCTGTATACGTTCACGTTTAGCCATATATATCAATAATAACAACATTTTGTGAAAGGGGTAACATGCTTTATGTGGCATGTTAAATTGGGTAACAAGCTGAAAAAGTTTGGGAACCACCTCTACAGGATGGATATGAGGTACACATGTCACTCTCTCTCTCTCTTTCCTTGTTTCCTTCAATAATCTCTCTTTCTCTCCCAGTATCTTTCTGTTTACATCATTCTATTCTTCTAACTCTCGCTCTCTCTTCCTAGACAACACCTACACTCTAACCAATCCAGGAAAAACACTGCAGTATTCCAGGACAGCAACTATCCACTCTGGGAAAGCATCTGCACTCTAACCACTTCAAGACAGTGTATGTTAGTTATCAGCAAATTTTTTGCACTAATATTATTAAATTTTGAGCAATAAAATTGCTTGCAACATATAAGACATTATAGATATAAATCCAGTTGCTCTTCTGTTAATCCTTTGTGGGAGCCTAGTTCCTAGGCCTTCTGTGTATCCCATATGCTCTTGCGCTGCCGTCCACAGGATGGATGTGAATACACAGTAAACCAGCAACGCGAAGATCTGAAAACATGTATGATACGTCGGGTCGTCAGGTTACCCCAGGTAGTTAGTGGCTCAAACAAGTGAGGTTACAGGATTCATTCCTGGGACCAGTGGCAACGTTTGGAATTTCCTTGTTATACAAATGGTATAGAAATCCTACAAGTAGATAAATGAGACACTTGTGAAGCACTTGGATATCTTTATTGCAGAACGCTTCGCCAACCAATGGGTTTATAGAGAAGAATATTAGACTGAAAACATCATCTCTAAACTGTGGGACTGATTGCCTCAAACTCCATTTTCACATTTTCCTCCATTCTCCTCTGTACTGGATTGATAAAACCACTAGTTAGCGAATTATTTTTACAATTAAAATATCTAAGTGTTTCATCCATGTTTTTTGATACCTGTAGCTCAAGACACCTAGCCTTAAGTACCTGGGAGTTAGTCGACTGTTGTTGGTTGCATCTTATGGGGAGGGAATGGGTCAGGATATCTTAGACAAGACTGTATTTCGACATGAGCAGAGGCAGGACAACTATTCTTATCTTGTAAATTAAACGGTGTTAAAAATAAAACTCAAAAGCCTATATACTATGCATCAGTGGGCTTTTCGTTCTCTGAATCACAGACGATTTTTCACTGTTGTAAAGACAGTCAAATGGAAGACTGATGAAGGCACGTTAAACAGTGAAAATCTGACATAGGGAAGTCTACCGCGCTCAGTGACTGCCAAAGAGGACATCTATAAACATTATTTTTTATTGGTACAACAAAATGAATGCTCTGTGTTAGTTTTAATTTAGATTACGAACATAAAACACGTTGGGCTAGACTAAAAACACATATATAATGAAGCCTCACACTCTGGAGGGTAATATTTGGCAACTGCAAGAACCAGTGTAAACAAAACTGGTAATGTTAGTCGAGTAGTGAGTTAAATGGCTCTCAGAAGGTAGTCTTGTTGACTGTGTTGGTGCTGGTGAAGAACTCTTTATCCAAGGAACTACAATTCCCCAACACTTCCTTGGATTAAACCTGAATACCTCTCATTTCTCAGGTGCTGTATGACCCTTACTGGTTTAACGCCCCCTCCCCTCTCCATGAACATAATAATAATAACGATGAGGAAGACAAACACGGGACAACATTCTAACAGTAAAAAAAAAATAGCGTCTTTAAGCGTTAAATTGGCCGAGTTGTTTGAGTATGTTAATAAAAGGAGCGCTCGTGCCAGGCCCACATAAATAATTCATGAATATCCTTCACGGCAAGTGATAATTACGCTGTCACTCGCCTCCATTGTCAATCACTTCACAGCTTAAGACACTACTGGTGTTGAGGCGGTGTTGTTGTGGGGCTACAGTGGAGTCGTCTAGATGGAACCAAAGACAAGAAGCAACTAGTGAATTATTCAAGAGGGGAAACTGATAAGTTCTTCTAGTCAGTTCCTGATTAGTTGGGCTGTGGTGCGTAAGTTCGTCTGCGAGCGACTGGCATCCATAGCCTGATCGATCAGAGGAACCAACTGTAGTTAATATGGGAGACTGTGGGAGAGTTGGTAGTAAGAAAGATGAAACAATACGAGTTAGGGATACGTCTTATTAATTTTTATCAGCATTTATTAATAGATTATTTTCAGTGTTATGTGTGGTAGGTAGGAAGAAAATATCAAGGATGTGTGGACATGTAGTAAATACATCTACTGAAGAAGCCTATCGCGGGGGCGAAACGTTTCAACAATAAAGATACCTAACTGTTGCACAAGTGTCTTGTGATGAATATGGTTTTGAAAACCTGCAAGTTGAAGAATGAGACACTTGTGCAGCATCTGGGACTCTTTATCGAGGTATTTTATACCATTTTCAACATACTTTCTGTACGCTCTTCTGTACAAACTTGTCTTTTCCAGCCGCTGATAGGCTATAAGATTATGGCGCTTTGAGAAGCTAAAGTCTTCCATGTTCTTTATTGGCTGTTTTTTCCTGGGTAATATTAAGTGAATTATTGCTAATGTTCTTTTATTATTATTTAATTATTATTATTTAATTATTATTTAATTATTTTTTTAATTATTTAATTATTATTTAATTATTTAATTATTATTTAATTATTTAATTATTATTTAATTATTTAATTATTATTTAATTATTTAATTATTATTTAATTATTTAATTATTATTTAATTATTATTTAATTATTTAATAATTATTATTTAATTAGTATTTAATTATTATTATTTAATTATTGCTAATGTTCTGTTGTGAAGTTATTTATTCATTTTAATAATGGAATTATTGTTTCATTTATTCGTGGATTTCTGTATTTAATTACTAATAACAGACCTAAAAACCCTTCAACAAAGGAACATAAGGGAAATCACTGCATGAAGTTTGCTGGCCCGTGCTAGTTACGTCTAACTCACAGATAACTGGACAGATACTCGAAGTCTGTGACTGACCAGCCAGGTTGTGGTCAGCCTGGTTGATCAGGCTCTGATCTACAGCGAGCCTGGTCATGGACCGGGAATCGGGGGCGTTGACCCTAGGAACTCCCTCCAAGTAGATTCCAGGTAGGTAGGTAGCATGGGCCAGTAGACCCACTGCAGTGCTCCACTCTTATTTTTACCCTTTTCTTTTTCAGTGAAAGGAACGAGTACGTAATGTGCAACATTAAGTACTCGGATACCTTTTACCCAACCTCTGAGTACTTATAACAGGTATGAGAGTCCCTTATACAGGACTAGAGTGAAAGGGAAGTATTGGGGGAGGGTTAAGGATAGAGGGAGATAGTGAGAGGAAGAAGGCGGTAGACAGAGCATGACAGGGCCGTCACTTGATACTGTCCAAAACTAACATTCACAGCAGGAGACGGTGGAGGTGGTGGGGCTAAGAGTCTTGGGGGTTTTACGAAGGAAAAAATGAAGGAGGGAGGGAGGGAAGGATGAAAGTGAAGGAGTGTAAGTAGAGTAGGAAGGGAGGATGAAAGGAAAACTGAGGTAAAGTAATGAAAGAAGGAAGAGTATAAGAGTAAGAAGTGAAGAACTGAGAAGAGAGAAAGAGAGAGAGAGAAATATGTGTAATGTAGAAGGGAAGAGAACGATGTACTGAGGAAAATGAAAAAATGAAAGAAATGAAAAACAGTCAGCAGAAAAAATGGGTGAAGAAAGTTCAAAAAGAAACAAGAATACGGGAAGGTAGAGGAAGCCAGGTAGAAGGAAGCCTGTGACACAGCCTACTGGAGTAGATTTGGCCAACGAAGCGGCTACATTGTGAACAAGAGCATGTGTTTGCACAAAAGACCTAGGAACTAGCCCTAAGTGGGATTAATAAGAGTACATCTAGATATATAAGTGTAAAGTTATACTTCATCTGTAGCAAGAAAATTTAGGACATTTGCTTAAAATATCCGACTGTTTACATTTCGAGTCGCTCCGTAAATATGCATATACGTTCCTATTATTGCAGTGAGTTATAGATCTACTCAGGTTTCTAACTGCATTCCCATGTCACTCAGATACATTATCAACTTTTTTTTATATAATATTTCTAATGCTTGAAGCAATTTTTTCGTTTAAAGTGTTTTCTTTGGCTAATGTATCAACTTTATCACATAGACGTAACTCAGCGTGTGAAGGAATTCACAGAATTGTATATTAAATCCCTCCTGTCAGCTTCATAAATATATCTACCGGGATCTCTAATGATCATGTTGTTAGAGTCATTATGTTATTCAGATGACACAGAAGCAGTAATAAATTGTCATAAATAGTTTGCTATTATGATGACAAACAACTTGGTTGGTAATGTAAAAGCATAATTGATATTTCTTATGCATAACTCAACATGGTTGTTATAATCTACGAATGAGGCAACAAAGGAAATGCAACCCTACCAATAGACTTTTGTCTAAATCCATCAGTGTATTTAATTTGTGATATCCCCTTACTAACAAACGAGAGAACATTTTCTCTTTAGGCAGTTCCCTTTGCAATATATCCGACATAAGTGCATGTTTTCACTGTCCATTTAGATTTGTGCTTATTTCTTAACATTGCAATACCAGTTACAGTGTAAAGCCTAGCTATTTTATCATCGATATTAAGACTATCAAGTTCCTTCCTATTAAGAGCTTGGTAATTTTATGACAGTCGTGATTAATACTGAAGGTTTCCTTTTGTATCAGTTTTTAAGGCTGGAGAGAACTTCCTGTAAATAATGAAGGCTATGTTAACCATTCTTATTATTCTTACGTTAGGCGTTGTAGCCAGCAACAGCTCAGGGAGCATCTAGCCTATTTTTGCATTTCGTATTCACCTGTGTTAGGGTGGATTTAGTGAAGGGTTCGTCTGCAGTAAGCTATCTTTAACATTCTGCGCAGATGATGAATGTTCTCATACGTTTCTCTCTCTGTAGATTTTCATCAAGTCATATTTTGATGAAGCTGTGCACAGAAAATTAGTCCTGCTAAAAGATGTTTTTTTTTTCGTAGCATGTGTTGTGTCTACTGACGTTGCCAATCCGCTGTTCAAACCCATCCAAACTGGTGTTTAATTCACGGAGCGAAAGAGGGCGTTCTTGCGTAGCACATTTCGAGCAGGTATCCTACAACTGATTGTAACAAAAAATAAAACTGTAAATAATATATACCCAAATGTACTCCTGCTAACCCTTTATGGGCTTAATTCCTGGTCCTTTGGCATATCCATACGCTCTTGTGCTATCACCCACAAGATGGATATGGTGTAAGCAACATACTAACCACTACTAACCACAGGATGGATATGGAGAGCCCAGTAAATTAGTCCTCAGGGTGGATGTAGGGTGTATAAACTAGCCGCTATTGAGGTAAACAATAATCTATCCACTGTGGAAATAAATGGTATAAAATACCGACACAATGGAAATGTAAACACAAATGCAGTATAATATGATCCTTTATTGACAACGTTTCACCCACACAGTGGGCTTTTTCAAGTCACACACGGATCTACCTGGGGTTGGAAGGTACGAGAGTATTTATAGTCATGTTCAGAATGTTGAGGTCAGGTGAAGAATGCTGCATCTGATGATCTACCTAATCTGATGATTGAACTATGTGTTGGCTTTACGTGCTTCTCCTTCGAAAATCACCTCTTTCAGCAGACTTTTGGACTACCCATGGGTTCGCCACTCAGTGCAGTCCTGGCGAACTTATACATGGAGCATCTAGAAGCCGAACGTTTCTCCACCATTATTCCTTCGTCTGTCACCTGGCTCCGTTATGTTGACGACATTCTCCTCATAACTCCTAAACGCTTCAACGTTCAAGCTCTCCAAGACAAGCTCAACCAGGTCGAGCCTTCAATCCAGTTCACACTTGAAGAAGAAGTCGACAACACTCTTCCTTTCCTTGATGTTCTGCTCTGCAAAGCTGACCACGAACTTCGTTTTAAAGTCTATCGAAAACCCACCAACCAAAACGATCTTCTCCACTTCTACTCTCACCACGACACCAAAACCAAACGTGGTGTGATTATAGGCTTCTTCCTACGTGCACTCAGAATCTGCAGCAATGAGTTCCTTGAGGAAGAACGCACTATAATTGAACAAGTATTTTCTAAACTCCACTATCCTCGTCACTTCATCAGAGACTGCAGACGGCGGGCATTAAACATCTTCAACACACCCAGAGAAGACACTGCCGAGAAGAGATACATAGTCCTCCCCAACAACTCCACTGCCAAACATGTTTCCAACATGTTTGCCAAAACATCATTCCAAGTATCTACCTCCACAACCACGACCATCAAGGACATCACCAGTAGTAGACAGGACAAGCCTCCATCCTCTGCAGGGGTATACATAATCCCTTGTAATGACTGCAACAAATTATATGTGGGCGAAACATCAAGAGACCTCCAAACACGCATTTCAGAACACCAATATGCAAGCAGGACTGACGATACAAGGAATGCCTGTGTACAACATCGCAATTCACACAACCATTTAATTAACTACAGAAACTCAAGACTTATAGCCAACGAAGACAACACTCAATACAGAAGAATCATGGAATCATCGCTTATCTCTATAACCAACAATTTCAACCAGAACAATGGCTTCTATAACATAGCTGAACCACTCGCCAAGAAACTTCTTCATCGCTATCCCACATAAGAACATAGAACACTGCAGAAGGTCTACAACTTGTCCAATACCCCTGCCAAGCTACCCAAGACTCTATAACCCCACCCGGTAGATCATCAGATGCAGCATTCTTCACCTGACCTCAACATTCTGAACATGACTATAAATACTCTCGTACCTTCCAACCCCAGGTAGATCCGTGTGTGACTTGAAAAAGCCCACTGTGTGGGTGAAACGTTGTCAATAAAGGATCATATTATACTGCATTTGTGTTTACATTTCCAATCTATCCACTACCGTCTAAACTTTAGACTCTAAACGATGGATAAGGAGTGTACACTAAACTAGCCATTTTGGCGGCAAAATCTGTAAGAGTCTTATTGGAAATGGATAAACTCACGATGGATCAAAGGTAAAGAAGGCAAACCAAGATAAACCGATGACTCAATAAGCTCCGTCCTACTTACTAAATCAATAAAACACACAAACAAGCCCCAGCAACCGGCCAATCTTCAAATACCTCTCTTAAAACCTCCCTCCTTAAAAACCCGACCGTCGGACCTAGGGCGAGGCATTAAAGAGATCTTCAGCTTGATAAATACTTTCCCGGCTTCGACAGGTATTTCAGCGACGGTCAGCAAAGCGAAGAGGTCAAGCCAGGTCACGAGGGAGTAGGAACTGGAGAAGTCGGGGAAAGGGAAGAAATGAGGAAAGAGGTAAAAGAGAAGGAAAGGGAGGATCGAAGATTTAAGGAAACCCATAATAATAAAGGGAGACTGGAAAACTCATGAGGTAAGGGAAGAGGACGAGAAGAAGGAGAAGTGAGCAAATAATAACAAAGTCAGCAGGAGCCTAGGACAGGCATGGGGAGGGGGAAGGGGCCAGAGGTCAGGTCATCTGGGGTCAGTGGCTCGTTTGACCTGACCTCCCGCTGGGTCTGTTGGTTTTGCTAATCTCCTCCTGTGCCCCTGGAGTATTCAACCTCTCCCACCGGGGTAGTGTTGACGAGCTCCTGACATTCTGGTCTTCATCTTCCCCTCTTAACCAGTCTTTTCTTGGTAAACTCTTGATTAATAGGACTTGTCTCCCTCTTTAATATATATTCAACTATTATTTTTATTTTTTTAATGTGAAGTAACTGAACTGCGGCTATTTTCGGTCTACTTTTTTTTTTTTTGGGGGGGGGATATTTTATATATTTTTTGAGTTTTGATTTAACTCTAACTTCAGTTAGAAGTTAATAAGCTACTGAAATTTGTATAAACACTTTTTTTTATTTTTTTATTATATTTTATTAATATAGTATATTATATATTATTAGTAGTAATAATAGTAACAGTTATAGTAGCAGTAGTATTTTTCCTATTCTTCTTGTTCTTGTTCTTGTTCTTCTTGTTCTTGTTATTGTTCTTTTTCTTCTTCTTCTTCTTCTTCTTCTTCTTATTATTATTATTATTATTATTATTATTATTATTATTATTATTATTATTATTATTATTATTATTATAAGAACATAAGAACATAAGAAAGAAGGAACACTGCAACAGGCCTACTGACCCATGCGGAGCAGATCCATGTCCCCCCCCCGGATTAGACCAATGACCCCCCCCGGATTAGCCCAATGACCCACCCAGTCTGGTCACCTCCACTCAAGGATGGAGCACTGCACCAGACCCAGCAGCAGAAGTTAGTCAGGTCCAACTCACACCCACCCACACCCACTCATGTATTTATCTAACCTATTTTTAAAACTACACAACGTTTTAGCTTGAATAACTGTACTCTGGAGTTTGTTCCACTCATCCACAACTCTATTACCAAACCAGTGCTTTCCTATATCCTTCCTGAATCTGAATTTTTCCAACTTGAAACCATTGCTACGAGTCCTGTCTTGGCTGGAAATTTTCAGCACGCTATTTACATCCCCTTTATTTATTCCTGTTTTCCATTTATACACCTCGATCATATCTCCCCTAATTCTACGCCTTTCGAGAGAGTGCAGTTTCAGGGCCCTCAGTCTATCCTCTTAGGGAAGATTTCTGATACATGGGATCATCTTTGTCATCCTCCTCTGCACGTTTTCCAGAACATTTATATCCATTCTGTAATACGGTGACCAGAACTGAGCAGCATAGTCTAAATGAGGCCTAACCAAGGATATATAGAGTTGAAGAACAACCTGAGGACTTCTATTATTTATACTTCTAGATATGAAGCCAAGAATTCTGTTAGCTTTATTGCAAACACTAATGCACTGTTGTCTTGGTTTTAGATTGCTGCTAACCAGAACTCCTAAATCCTTTTCACAATCAATAGTATTAAGATCTACATTATTTAGTTTATATGTCGCATGGTTATTTAACTGTCCAACATTTAGAATTTTGCATTTGTCAATATTAAACTGTATCTGCCACTTCTCCGACCATTGCATCAGTCTATTCAAATCATCCTGGAGTGCTCTAGTGTCCTCATTAGAATGAATTGGACGGCTTATTTTGGTGTCATCAGCAAATTTGCTTATGTCGCTATTTATTCCCTCATCTATGTCGTTTATGTAAATTGTGAACAACAATGGGCTCAACATTGACCCCTAAGGAACACCGCTTGTGACGTGCCCCCATTCTGATTTCTCCCCATTTGATGAAATTGAGACACATGTGCAACATCTGGGTATCTTTATTGTAGACGTTTCGCCATCCAGTGGCTTTATCAATACAAATTCCAGGACATAACTTGAAGACAGGAGAACTATGTACAGAAGATGAGGTAATCAGTCCCTCAACCTAGCAGTAGGTGCGAAGAGCACCGTAGTCGTGGAGATTCTCCACGACTACGGTGCTCTTCGCACCTACTGCTAGGTTGAGGGACTGATTACCTCATCTTCTGTACATAGTTCTCCTGTCTTCAAGTTAAGTCCTAGAATTTGTATTGATAAAGCCACTGGATGGCGAAACGTCTACAATAAAGACACCCAAATGTTGCACATGTGTCTCAATTTCATCTTGTCGGTACTGCATACCATTCTTGTTCTCCCCATTTATGCAAACTTTCTGCTGTCTATTTGTCAGCCATGCCTCTACCCAGGAAAAAATTTCTCCTCCTATTCCGTGTGCCTTAAGTTTCCTCAATAGCCTCTGGTGTGGAACTCTATCAAAAGCCTTACTGAAGTCCATATACACAATATCATATTCATTATCATGATCTACCTCCTCAAACACCTTAGTGAAAAAAGTTAGTAAATTCGTAAGACAGGAACGCCCCTTTGTAAAACCGTGTTGAGATTAATCAATCTGTGCCTGTCAAGATGGCTACGAATTATTATTATTATTATTATTATTATTATTATTATTATTATTATTATTATTATTATTATTATTATTGTAATAATGTTGATAGAATTACAGACAATATGTAAAGTAAAAGGACACAAGTACAACTAATGTGACATTTTTATTGTGGCAACGTTTCGCTCTCCAGGAGCTTTCTCAAGCTCCTGGAGAGCGAAACGTTGCCACAATAAAAATGTCACATTAGTTGCACTTGTATCCTTTTACTTTAAACTATTATTATTATTATTATTATTATTATTATTATTATTATTATTATTATTATTATTATTATTATTATTATTATTATTATTATTATTATTTTCATTATCAGTGCTATAATTATCAGGTGTAGGGGCGGTATCATTTAACATGTATACCGCATGTCATCATCTTAACATGTATACCGCATGTCATCATGTTAACATGTATACCGCATGTCATCATATTAACAAGAAAGTTATATTAAATTCATCTCATGTTTTGGGGGAAAGAAAATCAAACAATATAAATAAAGTAGACAAGACAAGTTGGAAAAGAAATTAGGCAAGACAAAAAACAAACAAACAGATAAATAAATAATTAAAATGAAGTAGAGAGGACAAGAAGGAAAATAAAATAACAGAACACTGGAGACATAGTTTATTAGACACAAAAGGAGAAACCGTAGATTTACTAGACGATTACCGAGGTAGTCGAGGGAAGACGACGATAACTGTCGTGTATAAATATTGTAACACACACACAAACAATTACAATCTGTTCTCGTCACTGTGCTGCAAAAAAAAAGGGGGGGGGGCTCTAAACAATATCCAAAATGGCCGAGGCCATTTACTCTGTCTTAACAATCTCTTCCTATCTACTCACAACCCATTTCGCCGCTCTACCCCGTCCTATGTAAATCAGTGGTGCTATATATCGACACGTATTTTATGCAGTTTATGGCAATTTATTGAGACGTTTCACTCGCCAGAGAAATTGACAGAGTTGACAGATCCATCTGTATGAGAAGTGATAAAGTCTCTAGTAAAGAACAAACAGACACAATACCGTGACTGGAACAATACACAAATAACCCGCACGTAGGAACAAGAAGCTTATGACGATGTTTCGGTCCGACTCGGATCGAAAAAAAAATCATTCTCAAAAAAAATGAATAATAATAATAATAATAATAATAATAATAATAATAATAATAATAATAATAATAATAATAATAATAATAATAATAATACAACTACTTAGATATGAAAAATTTCCATCACTACTGCAGGAAGAGTTGTTGACATTCATGATATACAAAAAAATCCATTGTTTTCTTTTTCTTGGCTGTCATAAACGCTTAAAAAAGAGATTGATTTGCATACAATATTGTATTTATTTTCTTAGCCTGGAACTCTAAAATAATCATTATTGGCGTATATACCTGTATTTACTTAAGACCTGGTGAGGTGTGAGGGGACGAAAGTAAGATAGGGGGCTAGAAAGGAAGAAAGAAAGGAAGGAAAGAGAGAGAGAGAGAGAGAGAGAGAGAGAGAGAGAGAGAGAGAGAGAGAGAGAGAGAGAGAGAGAAATGAGGGGAGGGTAAATCATGAGTGGGGGAGGAGATGAAACCAGACCTCCACCCGTATTGCAGAACTGAAGGAGTGGTGCACCCGCATATCTCCCCTCCCTCGCCCACCCGTCTCACCAGACGCTGCTACTGTTGCTCCTGTTGTTACTACTCCTATTGTTATTATTCCTGTTGTTACTTCTCCTGTTATTACTACTCCTGTTCTTATTGTTGTTGGTGTTACTGCTTCTGTTACTGCTACTGTTCCTGTTGTTACCGCTCTTGAAGTTATTGTTACTGTTGGTGTCACTGCTTCTGTTACTGTTTCTGCTTCTGCTTTTACTGCTGCTGTTGTTACTGCTGCTGTTGGTGTTACTGCTTCTGCTAAATGGATCATGTTTCTGTGCTTCCTCAGCTCATCTAGTGTCACGAGGCTTAGGTAGTGTTGTTGTCTATCTTCTCGAGGTTACGCATTATCGCCTTTACCAACTTTGTGGTGCACTTCTTAACTTTGTCATTCGTCTTTATGTTTGCCTATTTGAGAGTTAAAAGCCTGCTCCATGTATTCCAGGATTAGTCTGGTGTATGTTGTGCAACGTGTTCTCAACGAGTCTTTGTTTACGTTCTTGAACGGCAGTGTTAAGTTTCTTAGTTTGTCTTATGTCGCCGGCACTATCCGGTTTATGTGGGCGTCAGGTGACAAGACTGATGTGATAATATCGCCTAAGTCTTTAAGAACATGTGAATGGAGGAACACTGCAGAAGGCCTACTGCCCATACTAAGCAGGTCCTTCCCACCCACTCACTTGTTGTGTGATTCCAGGGAGGTATCATATCCTCTAATCCTCATCCATTGTCACTATGGCTACTTGGGATGAATAAGAGCATCACTTTTCCGACCACTTCAGCACCGTACCGAGGTCATCTTGTAGCCTCATCTGTTTGTATTGCCCCACTGAGTGTGTTGTCGTCTGCTATCACTGACAGACTCTATTCTAGGCTTCCCGAGGAAGAGACACCTGAGTATCAGGAATAGTTTGAGTCTCAGGAGAGGGACTCTCCTGGTACTCCGCAGGTGACATTCCTCTATTCTATATATCATCCCTCTCTCCTTGACGCTCTGTTTTCTTTTGCTTCGATATTCATTTATTCGATCTTTTACCTTTCCCGTTATGTACTGCTTATCAAGTTTGTTTTTCAGGCGTTTGTGCGCTTCATTATCGTCGGTTTCCTTGCAATAAAGGCAAATGCAATCAATAACTCTTCTCTTTTCTGTCTTATTTCCCCCCTGACCATGTCACAAATAACCCTCATATGTATGAGGTGAAACTCACCGTCTTTGAAGCCGTGTTCTTGTTTCAAGACAAATCTCGTTCCCTGAGTTTCACTTTCTTATTCAATATATTCTACATCTATTTGCATGTGGGATGCTTATCGTCACTATTGGTCTATAATTTAAAGATACGTATCTGCCGCAGTTTTTGGAGTATTGGGAAACCATATGTGGATATAAAGCCAGTCGTAGTTTACCTGTTTTCACGGATTTATTTTAAATTTATGCTAGTGTTTTCAGCAGCAATTCCATTTGCTTTCTACAGCGATGTGTCGTTTTTCTTCGTCGTCTCTGGTGTGACCAGTTTACATAATCTCTTATTCATCTGCTATTACTCGTCACTTCTTCACCTCCACTAGACCTTATTCTTCCATGTACTAGTAGGCCTTAATCAGTATATCGTAGAAAAAGATGTAAAATATGCTATAATAAACTATGCTAGGAGGGCAGTAGCAGACACTGCTCAGCGGGTAACAGTAAACAGTCTACAATAGAAGACAATGATGCACAATCCTCCTCCAAAACTCGAGTCTAGGTAACAGGTTTCAAAACATTCCTTTATGCGTTACATTATACATGGAAAGCTTGCCCCTTCATTCCTCTCGCTGGGTCACCTATTACCAATATCCTTCGGCAGTGCCTATGCAGGAGCCTCGGAGAAGTGTTTTGCCTTTGTTACTTTCATTTTCACGCTTTGTCTCTGCGTTACTCTTGGTGCAATAGGTCCTCACCTGGTGACCCTTCTTGCGTAAGAGTCCCTTGTTCTTCGTACATCCTCGTGCGATACTCTCCTCGTGGTATAATAATACCTAGTCCCTCGTCCCTTCTGGTGTAGTATTACCTAGACCCTCGTCCCTTCTCTTGTAATAGTACCTAGTCCCTCGTCTCTCCTGGTGTTATAGTCCCTATTTCTTCCATGAGTAATAGTTCAGTGTTCTTCTCGCTTGCTTCTGTACTTTCTGGAGTTTCGGTCATTTTGCGGTGTGTGTGTGTGTGTGGTGTGGGCGTGGTGTGGGGGCGGTGGGGGCGTGGTGTGGGCGTGAGTCTTATCAAGGTTCATCAAGTGTCCTCACGCGCCCCGTTCTTGCCTTTAGATCAGCCTGAAGGCGGCCAGGTGTGTGTGTGTGTGTGTGTGTGTGTGTGCGTGTGTGTGTGTGTGTGTGTGTGTGTGTGTGTGTGTGTGTGTGTGTGTGTGTGTGTGTGTGTGTGTGTGTGTGTGTGTGTGTGTGTGTGGCTGGTGCTCAAGACTCTTCCCCCACCCCAGCATCCTCTCTTCCCCCACTCCAGCACCCTCTCTCTCTCTCCCCAACCCAACATCCTCTCTTCCTTCACCCCATCGCCCTCTCTTCCCCCACCCCAACATCCTTTCTTCCTCACCCCTGCACCCTCCCTTCCCCACCTCTAACATCTTCCCTTCCCACCCCAAAACCCTCTCTTCCCACCTCAGCACCCACCCTTCCAACCCCAGCACTCTCCCTTCCCTCTGAGAGTGATAACATCAAAAAGGGAGGGTTGTCGTTGTGGGAGATAGTGGTAGTTGTGTAGTGGTGGTGGTGACGATAGTTGTAGTGCTGGTTATGGCGATTGTGGTGGTAGTATAAGTGGTTGTGGTGGCGGTGTAGTTGGTTGAAATGGTGATGGTAAAGGTGGTGGTGGTAGTCGTCGTCGTCGTCCTCGTAATGGTGGTGGTGGTGGTGGTGATGGTGGTGGTGGTGATGGTGGTGTGGTGGTAGTGGTGGTGTGGTGGTGATGGTCGTAATGGTGGTGGTGGTGTGGTGGTGGTGGTGGTGTGGTGGTGATAGTGGTGGTGTGGTGGTGGTGTTGCGGTGGTGTGGTGGTGGTGGTGTGGTGGTGGTGGTGGTGGTGTGAGAGTGGTGGTGGTGGTGGTGGAGGTGGTGTGGTGGTGGTGGTGGTCGCAACTGTGGTGGTTATGGTGGTGGTCGCAACGGTGGTGGTTATGGTGGTGGTGGTTCTGGTCGTTGTTGTGGTGATACAAAGAGAGGGAGTAAAGGTGATGTACTTGAGAAGAAGGAGAAGGAAGTTAAAGGAGAAAAGACCATTAAAGGAGGGAAGTAGACGTTTTGGGAGGAAGACTGATGATAATGTTCCTGCAGAAGGGCAAGAGCAAGAGGAGAGAGGGAGAGGTAAAGGAAAAAGAACGTTAACAAACAGAACAAGAGAAAAGAAGCTGAAAGAGGAGGAGGTGGAGGAGGAATATGGGAAAGAGTAAAGAGTAGAAAAGATGCCTGAT
>NC_091303.1:9394993-9397493 GCF_038502225.1 Cherax quadricarinatus
AAATTCTCAATTGAGAAACTCTTATTTTATTTAGTGTATAAATTATTGACTGAAAAACTCCTATTTAATGTATAAATTCTCTACTGAAAATGTCTTATTTTATTTAATGTGTAAATTCTCGACTGAGAAACGTATAAACTCCTAGAAAGAAAAGTATTAAATATCTTCAGAATTCAGCAGTTTTCGTTGAGAAAAGAGTAACCGAGAATAAAGTAGCGTATATCATTAGCATTTTGATAATTCTGTTAAACCTTTGGTACCTTTCACTGAAAGTCTAAACAAGGCAAGCAAGAATTCAGAGCGGCCCAAACGCCTCCAGCGCACTAACTCCAGCAAGCGTGAAAATGTCCCTCTAATGTAAAAACCAGGCACGGGTCGTCTGGCCTCGCCGCTTCCATCATGCCTCGCAATTAGAAAGTTGTTAAGAAACCCCAGAAACCAGCGCAAAGATCTGCGAAAATCATTTATCCTCTTGCGTCGCAACTCTGGTCCTTGAGCAGAAGGGCGACGGAGGGACCGAAATCCCATTCTTGTCACAAGGGAAGACAACCTTACTGCCTTGCTCCCATTGGGCTTAATCTCCTCTCCTCTGGTGTGCTTATCATGTCTCTCTGGGAGGAGAGGGGGATGTGCCTGATGCTCGTTTCTTATCTCCGAGATGATCTCAACGGATGCTTAGAGATTAGTGATTGAATTAGTCGTATCAACATATATATATTCCCCCTAATGCAAGGGTCGTTGTTCCTATGATTACCTTAATGGGTTGTGTTAGCCAGAGGGCCGCATCGTCCGCATACAGGTATCCACTATAATGAATATTTATACCGGACATTATATGCCTGATGGAGACATTCATTGTGGATATGAATTCCATGTATGTGAAACAGCCCTTTACACGATCACAAAATGAGACAGAAATGATATCGAAAGGAATGTGGCATAATGCTTAAGCGAGTTAGATTAAGCCACTAATAGATATGGATCTCTTCGTAGGTGACTAACTGCTCTTGTCTCTCTTACTGGGGATATTTTTCTAACTGTATTAGTCTTTCCTGCTGTCTTTGTCAGTGTTTTCCTGCCTCTATCTTTTTATCTGTGTCTGTACTCACTGGCTGTAACCACCGAGCTTTGCTGCCGTGCCTACCGACTCTCAGCTTCAACTCTAAACCTGATTTGAAAGTGGGGACGTTGATCCCCGGAATATCCTCCAGGTAGTGTGTAATGTGTTGCCACTGCCTCGGGATGATCCTGTGTATTGTCAGTGTCCAACTTCCATCTACTGTATGTTCTCCTTTTCTCTTCAAATTGACTGTTTTCTATCCTTCCAAATCCTTCTTTCCTCTTTGTACTACTCCATCTTCCGTCTCCTCTCTCCTCGTTTCCCTATCCTCATTCCCTTTCTTCGTTTTTAATCCTCTATTTTCCATCGTAGTTCCCACCCCCCTTCCGGTCTTCCATACCTTTCCGTCGTTCTATGTCTTTCTGCCTGTGTCTGTAATTGTCTGATTGTCTGTTTATTTGTGCCTCTCTCGGTCACAAATGTGTCCTAACTCCTCCTTATAATGAAGAGCCTACCGGAGCAACCCCACCGAAAACCGTGTCCCGCTGTGTTCCGGTCCATGTCGCAATATTTCGTAAGTACAGTCTCCTTCGTCACATTGTGATTATATCCTCGCAGTGCACGAAGAATTCTGACACTTCTCAATACACAGAGACCACGAATAGTACAAGAGCCGTCGGTATGCTGCTCTGCGCATTAATGAATGCTGTTTAACAAGGTTGTGTTAATTAGGCAGACAAGTTGGTATTTAGTCCCGGCTGAGGATTTCATAAAGTGTTCATGGTGTTGACGTTTGAGTCCAGGGATTAGCTAAGTGTAGAAAGTAGACACCCTGAGTGGCAGCTCAGTGGTAATGTTCGGCGAACAAATAAAAAAACCCGGGTTGAAATCCTGGGCGAGGCGAGATACATAAAAAAGTCTCCTTACACCTGCTGGCTCTCTTCACTCAGCAAAAAAAAAAAAAAAATAGATACCTAAATGTTAGTTAACTGTTGTGGGTTGCATCCTGGAGAGAAGGGGACCTTAAAACCAGCCACAATTCACACTGCTTAGTTTTTCTTGGGTTATTTACCCTCCTAGGTTATTAATCATCAATAAAAGGCTACTAGTGTAAAAGAATTTTATTAATGCACAGAGTGTATTTATCTTGTTGTATTCACCTAATTGTGAGGCTCATATCTAAATTTTAATCATCGCTTCTTTTAACTTGTAAAGTATGCTGTTCTTGGCTCTGTCTTATATATGTATATGTATATATATGAGCCACGAAGGACTGAAAACAGTGGAAATGCCACAAGTTGAGAGAAGGAAAATGAGACGGTATAATACTCTAAGCTCAATAAACGCTACAAAATACACACACACACACACACACACACACACACACACCTGGGATCCCACTTTAAACAGATGAACTGTTAAAAGCCCAGATGAGTGTGT
>NC_091303.1:9402493-9419993 GCF_038502225.1 Cherax quadricarinatus
AACCTCTCAGGTTCTGAGTATTTTGCATGTTGTTATTTTGTCTTCTATCTTCCATTGTCGTAAAGATTTATTCCCTTTACTCTTTCTTCGTAGTTCATTTGCCTTAGGTCTGGGACTAGTCTTGTTGCAAACTTCTGCACTTTCTGCAGTTTCTTAAGAACATAAGAACATAAGAAAGAAGGAACACTGCAGCAGGCATGTTGGCCCATACTAGGCACGTCCTTTACAATCCTTCCCACTCAAAAAATATTTGCCTAACCCAATTCTCAATGCTACCCAAGCATTAACTTTGATAATTCTAATAACTCATGTGCAAGTCCCACTCAAATCCAACCCCTCTCACTCATGTATTTATCCAACCTAAATTTGAAACTACCCAAAGTTTTAGCCTAAATAACCCTACTAGGTGTTGAATTAGACGCATGTGCAACTCTTGGGTATCTTTGGAAATAAATGGTATAAAATACCGACACAATGGAAATATAAACACAAATGCAGTATAATGTGATCCTTTATTGACAACGTTTCACCCACACAGTGGGCTTTTTCAAGTCACACACGGATCTACCTGGGGTTGGAAGGTACGGGAGTATTTATAGTCATGTTCAGAATGTTGAGGTCAGGTGGAGAATGCTGCATCTGATGATCTACCGGGTGGGGTTATAGAGTCTTGGGTAGCTTGGCAGGGGTATTGCAGAAGGTCTACTCACAACTTGTCCAATACCCCTGCCAAGCTACCCAAGACTCTATAACCCCACCCGGTAGATCATCAGATGCAGCATTCTTCACCTGACCTCAACATTCTGAACATGACTATAAATACTCTCGTACCTTCCAACCCCAGGTAGATCCGTGTGTGACTTGAAAAAGCCCACTGTGTGGGTGAAACGTTGTCAATAAAGGATCACATTATACTGCATTTGTGTTTATATTTCTCTTGGGTATCTTTATTGAGGAAACGTTTCGCCACACAGTGGCTTCATCAGACCATACAAAGGAGAAACTTGAAGAACAGGAGGAGAATGAGGTAATCAGTCCCTCAGCCTTGAGTCGATGTGGTCAGTCCATCAATCTTGAATAGAATACGGCATATGAGCGGAGAAGCAGCTTATAAACCGTAGACAGGTGAGGGGCAGCAGTCGTAGGTGGTGTCACATTTGTCCAATGTGGACTGATGAAGCCACTGTGTGGCGAAACGTTTCCTCATTAAAGATACCCAAGAGTTGCACATGTGTCTAATTCAACAACATGTCGGTTCTCTGAACCATTCATCTACAACCCTACTAGGTATGTGATGAATGGTTTGAAAAACCGACAAGTTGAAGATTGAGACACTTGTGCAGCATACGGGAATCTTTATTCAGGAAACGTTTCCTGAATAAAGATTCCCGTATGCTGCACAAGTGTCTCAATCTTCAACCCTACTAGGTAGACTGTTCCACTCATGAACTACCCTATTTCCAAACCAATACTTTCCTATATCCTTTCTAAATCTAAACTTGTCTAATTTGAATCCATTACTGCGGGTTCTCTCTTGGAGAGATATTCTCAAGACCTTATTTGTATTCCCTTTATTAATACCCATCTTCTTGATTTGCTTTATTAGATGTGGGTTTCATGCTGGTGCTGCATATTCCAAGATAGTGTCTGACGTATCGTATAAAAGGACGGAAGAGAAAGAGGAAGAGAAGGAGGAAGATTAGGAGGAAGATAGGAAGAGAAAGGAAGGATGAGGAGGATATGTAGGAAGTAGGAAGAAGTGATTAAGGACGAGGAAGAGGAGGAAGATTAGGAGAAAGAGAATAGAAAGGAAGAGAAAGGAAAGGCGAGGAGGATATGAAGGAGGAAGGAATAAATGACGAGGGAGAAGTAAGAGGGAATAGGCAGCAACAAAAAGAAGAGGAGTGGGGGGGGAGGGGGTAAGAGGAAAGTGTGATAGATGGGGGGGGGGTTGCAGTCGTCCTGGCGCCTCTTATGACAGAAATAATATGAAATATTCCCTCACAATTCCTGCCCCTTCCTCCACCTTGCCTTGCTTTCCCTTGTCATGCTCTGTCTCGTCCTGCCTTGCCCCTGTCTCGCCCTGCCCTGCTTTGCTCTGTTCTGCCCTGTCATCTCCTGCTCTTTTCTGCCCTGCCCTCGCTTCTCTCCCTCCAAATAACCTTCCATCATTTCCCTCTACACACCTCTCCCCTCATCTTCCTTCCCAACACAACCTCAGATGATGGCTCCGTCATCACAGTGATCCACCTATCCTCTCCCACATCACAGCTCGCTATCACATCTTATCTCTCGCTATCACATGTTATCACCCCTTATCCCTCCTTCCCCACCCTCCACCTCCCCACTCTCACTGTTCACCTTCGTTGCTTCTTCCGCCTCTCCCCACCAGTGACAGAGACGATAATTATGCATTATACTGTAGGGAAGATGATCCCTATTTAAGGAAAGGGGTGATACTGCCACAAACAGACGTATGGATAAAAAATAAGATCTTAGATCATCGGGAATTTTACTAATGTGAAGAGCTGAACCCTTGAGGGTCATTCGTGCGAAAGTGTGTGTCGGAGGCTCGAATTTCTGTGTGACTTGGCTCACATAGGAATTGATCAAGTTTTCTCGCTTTATATAAGCGTCTTCGGAGGACCTGACGATGGGCGTGTGTGTGAACACACGAAAGCGTTCGGCTGTTTCTGAATGACCATAATTTTTAAAGGGGTGGACTGGTAAGCCAGCGGAAGGCCTCGGTCAAATGACCAAAAGCTCCAACGGTGGGTCATCATCTGACTAAGACCCGAGTCAGGAAACACTTGTCCTGTTTCCTGACGAACCTTACCTAACCTAACCTGTTGGATGTGATATATATATATATATATATATATATATATATATATATATATATATATATATATATATATATATATATATATATATATATTAAAAGTTACTGTCATCATCATTGTCATTATTATCACTACTATTAACAGAGTTGCTATTGTCATTATCATCGGTTTTCCTTATTATCGCTTTTGTTAACATTTGTCGCCGTTTCGCAGTAACGTTATCGATGATATTACTGGCAGTATCTATGTCATCTGAAAGAGTCAGGTGGCACCATGCCTGGCACTCGTTCTTGTTGCCTCGAGACACTAATGTGACACCCTTCTTATCTTGTGTTATCTGAAGCAGCGTTATCTTAGGCCACACGCGCCCATGGTTTCAAATATCTTCCCGCACATCCTCAAAACTGTAAACAAATTTCGCCACACTCGCCTGAATAGAGTAAATTTTTTTCAGTAAATGTGTTAGATTTAATAGCGAAATTCCAAGCGCTTTCGTGACTTCTCACACTATCAGCTCCTTGATAATGTGAGAAGTCACGAAAGCGCTTGGAATTTCGTTACTTTTTCAAAGTGGTTGTCCTGCATATTGTGATATCACCTGTTTACTGCGATCTTATTGCATATATATATATATATATATATATATATATATATATATATATATATATATATATATATATATTTATATAATATATATATATATATATATTTATTTATATATATATATATATATATATATATATATATATATATATATATATATATATATATATATATATATATATATATATATATATATATATATATATATATATATATATATATATATATATATATATATATATATATATATATATATATATATATATCAGAGCCAGCAGGATTGCAGGCCATGTTTCTTCCTAACGCCGGGGGCACCAGTGAGTCTCATGGTCTTCAGCCATTTCTTTCTCCTCCTGTATGTTCTGGCCTCACCAGCGATACTATACTCAATGCACCTCGCAGCAACAAGCGAAAGCATTTACAAGATGAATGGGTTTTGATTTAAGGAACCGGAGTGACCCTTCAATATAGTTACGATAATCTGCACCTTTGGATAGCACCAGTGTATCCCAAAGCACAAATTGCAGATATTTGTGACTATCGCAACACTTAAAAGAACAGCGAATAAATTATCCAAAATGGTGCCACATTGCTGACACAGAAGGGGAAGGGGAGGATGAGGTCGGAAACGTAATGATAAAGGAGCGTAGATGGATGTGGGGAGAGGAATACGCTGATAATGGGAGATAATGAAGGTGCGATGAGAAGGTGGTTGACGGACGCGATCTCTGATATCTCCCGGGCCATCTCACAGGATGCTGCGGGGAGGCTGAGTGACGTAGGGGAGGTATAGGGGACATTCGGAAAGAGGGGAAAAGAAGAGAGAGAGAGAGAGAGAGAGAGAGAGAGAGAGAGAGAGAGAGAGAGAGAGAGAGAGAGAGAGAGAGAGAGAGAGAGAGAGAGAGAGAGAGAGAGAGAGAGAGAGAGATTTTTTTTAGATTTTGTCATCGAAGAAACTAATTTGTTGTGCACCCTATCTCCATCCTATGGACGGTAGCGCAAGGGCATATGATACACACGAGGCCTTGGAAAGAGAGAGAGAGAGAGAGAGAGAGAGAGAGGGGGTCATATATATATAATAAAATTGCCTTAACCACATTTGTCTTAAACCTCCTGCCACGGTTTTTCATGTCACTTTCATCTAATTGCTTCACTTTGGCTTTAAAAAGATCTTCATCCTTGAATGTGTCGTTTTTATGTCATGAGAATTGGACTAAAGTCATGTTGGAGCTTCCCGTTCACAGTCATAACAGGTTACGTGATTTAAGCTTTCTTTATCCGGCTTCTCAGAGATGATACAAGTTTTGCTAATCAATTATACACTCTTAATTTTATTTTTAATAAAAATAGGGGACCAGAGTCAAAATAAGAATGGAAGCGACGCAATAAAATTCCTTTGAGTTATTCTTGGTTAGTAATTCTCTTCCTTCCTGGAGTCGATTTCGGGGTCACTGTCCCTGAGGGCCAGTCACAGATCATGCCTCCTTTCTGTAGGTCTGATCGACCAAGCTGTTGGTGCCAGCCGCACCCAGGACAATGTATATACTACAGTCTGCCTTGTGGAACTTAATGCATTCTTCGCGTCTCTGTTTTCCATTGGAGGTATTTCTCACTCTTTCAAACTTCTTGCTTTTATATCGAGAGATTTAAGTGTACCGGTTTGGACCAATTCCTCCAGAATTTTCCAGATGGAGATTATGATAAATGTTACTCACCCACTTTCTATGAATTTATATAAACAGTGAAGGTACTCTGTACATTTTCCGGTTCTGTAATTACTCCTGCCTTCAAGGTGGTGATCAGTATACAGCAATATTCCTGTTTTTCTTTTTTTTAATGTTTTAGCTACCCAGTCTGTCATCTTCCTTGCGGGTGCGAGAATAACATCGTTGTGATCCTTGAATGTGAGATTCCCCGACACTGTCTTTTGGGGGAGGATATTCAATGTATGGAACAACAAGCGTTAATATCGTCCTTGGAGTTTTGTCCTCAAAGATTCTTCCGGTGAAGCCAAGCGAGCTGTTAACCTCGCTGCTTGTAGCAAAACATTTGTTAGTATGGTTGCCACGGGAGGTAAATTTTATACTATCAAATATTACTTTATTATATTCAAAATGCATTACTGTTCGCAATGAAGATCATCCCCCATTTTAATGACCAGTGAGAGGGAGGGAGGGAGAGAGAGAGAGAGAGAGAGAGAGAGAGAGAGAGAACGTCACACCTCGAATGCTAGAGAAAACAAAGAATAACACAGTATTAGTCAATGGCTGTGTTCTCTCCTCTTCTTCCTTATCATCTCCCTGTGCCCTGCCTGGCTCTTTTCTGTGTACTTCCGTCCCTTATCTTCCTATCAGGAGCTGCCACGTGGCCGGCTGTGATAGTCGGAGACTGCCGCAGATAAGGACAACACTCTTACTATAGCTGTCTATAGTGAAAGTCTGACTGCTGTCTTTCTCCCCTGACCTGTGGCTTTCCTGTCCTCTTCCAACTTTCCTCTTCTTCATCATCCTTCTCTTCCTCCTCCTTTTCCCTCCCAACAACTGTCATAATGGACCCAAAGTTTTTGTGCTAAAAGGTTTATTGTGATAAATTCTGTGATTCAGAAATCTGCGCACTGGCGAACCAAAGGCGCATGCGACTTGCGGCTACACCACCATCTTTAAACACCACCATCTTGCCGCACCCCTGTAACAGTGCCATCGACTACTCCATCTTCACGTAACCTCTAGCACAGTGCCACCACCACTGAACAGGTCATTTCGTGGCAAATTCCCGTGTCAGGGATTTTTCTCTGACGAGTAAACTAGCACAAAAATAATCGACATATGATTCATAATTACGTAAGTAGACGGAACTGTTGATTTTGATGGAGGTTCAGTACTACATCCTGATCCTTCAGGTTGTTGGTGACCGCACAGGTAGACAGGAGATATAAAAGAAGTATAAAGAGTAAGAATAACACTCACACTGTGAAGTTTGTAGTAGAGGCCGCAGGCGTTGCAGACGGGTTCGCCGTTCTGGTTGCGTCTCCAGAGCGTGGTGGTGGTGGTCTTGCAGTTGGCGCAGCTGGTCCCTGCTCTCCGCTGGGCAGACTGTGGACAACACAGGAATACTAGTCAGCCAGGCAGTTGGCTGTGCTAACTCTCCACAGCAACACGTAGAAACATATGTATGAAAAGTAAGCAAACACAGACGCACAGATACACACACACACACACACACACACACACACACACACACACACACACACACACACACACACACACACACACACACACACACACACACACACTGCAAATGACCGTATGTTGAATTCTGTATTGTAATTTCTATAGCGGCACACACATGATCTTGGGTTTGGCGTAATGGAAGAAGCGGGGGCAGCAAGCCCAGGAAGGCAGGAGGGAGGGAGGGAGAGAGAGAGGGGATGGGGAGGAGGGGCAAAGCAAAACACAGGTTGAAACACCTGCCGTAGCAGGAGACGGAACTGACTAGTGGTGTTGTCGACAATGTCCAAGAAAAGACAAACTTTACAGAACAAGCTTTTATTAAGACAACATTTTGCTTCGATAATGGCCTAAACGTTGTCCTGATAAAAGCTCGTCCTGCATATCACGTGTTTTTTTGACAAAGGAGAAAGACGAGAAGGTTTGGAGAGAAGAAAGAAGGTAGAGGAAGAAGGGGAGGAGGAAGGAAAGGGAATGAGTAAAGAAAGATGGAAGGAGGGAGTGAATGGCGATAGGAGGAAGGATGAAGGCCTGGGACTGAGTGAGAAAGAGAGAGAGAGAGAGAGAGAGAGAGAGAGAGAGAGAGAGAGAGAGAGAGAGAGAGAGAGAGAGAGAGAGAGAGAGAGAGAGAGAGAGAGAGAGAGAGAGAGAGAAAGAGATAGAGAGAGGGAGGGAGCAGGGGGGTGTACGGAGGCAAGAGCAGTGCCAGAGATTATGTGGCACTGTTGGTGAGGTTACCGTGGAGTGGAGGGCCAAAGATATGTAATGTGTGGCACTAGCGGGGAGAGGGAGAGAGAGGGAGGGAAGGAGGAAGGCACAGGGCCACTCACCCCAGCCACTGTATCTTCCAAACAAAATGCTGAACAAAATACAGCTACAGCTTGTAACTTGTCATATTACAGCGTGCAGCAGCAGCAGAATTGAAATATGCAAATATCTTTTGATACTGCGACACGTAATGTGTCACACACAGTACAGCGTTCAGTCTGTACGAATATTTCAGCAGACAATTTACATTCTTTTAGTCATGTAGCGTGCGGTATTACAGCAAGCCGCTACCAATATAACATGTAAATGATCCATTACAGCATGTTCCTTGCAATATGGAAATCAGATGAGAAGGCAGCACTGTGCACGAAACAATCCGCCTCACGGAATGTTACATAAATTGCATTCCCAATTTTTCTCTCTTTGGATCGTGACTTTCGTGATGAATCAACTGAATTAACAAAAGACATAACTCATTGAAGTATCAGGGATGACTCTCTTTGTTTTCTAGTGATGGGACTATACCAAATTTTTTGTCCCCGATACTGATACCTTATTTTAGGCCGATACCCATGGAAATTGACGCTTTAACACGTCCCTAATTTCCACTCTCCATGTCCATTGCAACCACTGCTTGCAACAACACTTCTTCTGGCCGGTGCAATACTTGTGTGAGTCAAGAGCCCCTGATCTGAGGAATCAGAAATAACCCTTCCACCTCCTCCCTCGGATCCAACCTGATTTTCATCCATTTTTCTCGTGTTATGTGACCTACACGAGTTTAGCGCTTCCCCGTGAATATAATAATTATTATAATACGATATGATAATTATTGAAATGATAATAACTAAAGTAATGATAAAAATATTTATAAACGAGAAGAATAAAAATACTAATAGTAGTAGTAGTAGTAGTAGTAGTAGTAGTATTAGTAGTAATAATAATAATAATAATAATAATAATAATAATAATAATAATAACAATAGAAAAAATATTATTACTATTATTACTATCACTATTATTAATATTATTACTACTACTACGACTACTACTACGACTACTACTACTACTACTACTATTACTACTACTATTACTACTACTACTACTACTACTACTACTACTACTACTAATAATAATAATAATAATAATAATAATAATAATAATAATAATAATAATAACTATTTCAACTATCTGAGGAGCGAGTTAGGGGTGAAGATACTCTCCTCTCTCTTCCTCTTCCCTTCATGTGATGTAATGTGGCATCCTCTCCAGTACTACACAAGTATAAAGTCAATGCCATCCTTCTGGCACTCCTGGATGCATCACTGCCAACAGGGTTTTGTATGCTTCCTTCCTTCACATTCTCTCATAAAGTTCCGTATGTCACCTAAGGTCCTAGAATTTATTTTAAAAATTCTTTTTTTTTTATCATATTTCTGAGAATTTGGAATTTACATCGCGAAAGTTCTTGGTTTTTGTATTTTTTAACGCAGATAAATTGTATTTTAAGCAATCATGTGATTTGGTTGCATATATATATATATATATATAGGATGGGGTCCACCTCTGGTGTAAATTGTGGGACCCATTGCCTCGGAGAAGTGCATAAAAAGACTTCAAGGAAGAATATTTGGATATATATATATATATATATATATATATATATATATATATATATATATATATATATATACACTCCGACTCCTTGTGAGGTAGGGTGAACCAACAAAGAAAAACAATTCCACTCTTACTCATACAATTACTCTCTTGCCAGATGAGCGCTGACTTTACACTTCAGATGCCCTTCCACACCTCAACATCCCCACACGTCCTATAGAGTGCAAACATTGTACTTCACACTTCCAGGACTCAAGCGGCTAGTCGGTTTCCCTGAATCCCTTCATAACTGTTAACTTGCTCACACTCCTACATGTTAAATCATAAAAATCACTTGCATCCACTCCTATCTAACATGCTCATAGAAGCATATAAGATGTCCAAGAACCTAGCACTCAAAATCTAACTTATTCCCTTCCTCCAACCTTTTCTAGGACAACCCGTATCACTCCTTCCTTCCATTCCAGATTTATACCCTCTCACAGGCATTCAATTTTCTTTCCATTTTCTATAAATGTCCAGACCACCTCAACAACCTCTCTTCAGTCCTATTAATAATACTTTTGGCCACTCCACACCTCCTCCTACTCTCCATACTCCGAATTGTCTGCATAATATTCACATCACACATTGCCATCAGACACGACATCTCCACTGCCCTCAGCTTCCTTCTAGCTTCAACATTCAGAACATGTGCTTCACACCCATTCAACAATGGTATATTTACCTTTTGACTTCCATGGATAAAGTTCTTTGTCTCCACAGATACCTCAATGCACCACCTTCCTTTTTTTTTGTTTTCCTTCAACAGTTCTATGGTTCATTTCAATTCTCGAAGAACCGCCTGCCGACACGTCTACTCGCAAATATTTGAATTCATTTAATTAGTTTGTATTCCCTCTCTCCAATCTGATATCCAGTCACTACAATCACTATATTATTTGATACTCGTATCACTTTGCTGTTATGTATGTATATGTATACATATGTATACATACACGCACACTCACACACACACACACAAATATATATATATATATATATATATATATATATATATATATATATATATATATATATATATATATATATATATATATATATATATATAAACATAAACATGCAAGATTTCAGGTACATCTTGCTACTTCTACATACATTTAAGTCGCACTGCACATACATGTACAAGCATATATATACACACCCCTCTGAGTTTTCTTTTTTCTTACTGTTTCATGTTCTTGTTTATTTTCTCTTATCACCATGGGGAGGTGGAGCAGAATTTTTCCTCCGTAAGCCATGCGTGTCGTAAGAGGCGACTAAAATGCCAAAAGCAAGGCACTGGTAACCCCTTCTCTTGTATACACAACTACACTCTAAACTTATAAAGATAAACTTTCGCTTTTCTTTTTGGGTCACCCTGCCTCGGTGGGATACGGCCTGTACGTTGAAAGAAAGAATATATATATATATATATATATATATATATATATATATATATATATATATATATATATATATATATATATATATATATATATATATATATATATATATATATGTGCACTGATCTCTGGCCGAAGGAGACTCGAACCTACGAACCTTGGAACAAGGTACGCAGTGCTTTACCATTCTCACCACACTGCATAATACCTTGGCCCCTAGCTCAATGCCAGACGTTGATCCGAGGCAGCCAGCTTTCAAGGTATTATCCAGTGTGGTGAGAATGGTAAAGCACTGCGTACCTTGCTCCAAGATTCGTAGGTTCGAGTCTCCTTCGGCCAGAGATCAGTGTTTGTATATTTCGCCTGCTCTTGCGAATTCCTTGCATATATGTGTGTAAGTATATATATTTATATATATATATATATATATATATATATATATATATATATATATATATATATATATATATTTATATATATATATATATATATATATATATATATATATATATATATATATATATATATATATATATATATATATATATATATATATATATATATATATATATATATATATATATATATATATATATTGCTATACAATTCGCAAACGGGCCAACTTTTAACAAACATTATCTCTCAGTCCACAGCACGATTCGAACCTGTACAATCTGTATCAAATTACACAATACTTTCGATGATAATAATATATTTTATGGATACTAATCGCCCATATTGAATTATATTTAATAACCTCATAAAAATGACTCAGACATAAAATGCGGTTATAATATTCATTCCTAGGCGTTAATGATGGTATGTCACAAATTTTGATTAATCTGCATTTTATACAGTGACCTGCAGTCTGTTATAATGTCTGGCGCAAAGCATCCATTATGGTTATTCAAATATGACATTATAATACATTATACACTATCGCACCACATCAAACTCTATTTTCGCACAATATCGCGACATATTATATGGCGCAATTCTCTATTATGTAGAATCCAACTCCGTCAGCATACTGCGTTAAGCTTCGTTATGGTGCGTTAATTCCACTACATTGATCTGAATTACTTTGTTCCGCAGCAACCACCACCACTACCACCACCATCACTATCACCACCATCATTACGACCACCATCACCACCGCTACCAACACCCCGTTCACAACCAGCACCCCCTCGACCACCACCGCCACCTTACCTCTCGTGTGATGCAGTGCTTCCCATGAATATCAATTATCAATCTCTACTCACCAACACGGTTAATCGTGGTTTGAGGGAAGAGGAGGAGGAGGAGGAGGAGGAGGAGGAGGAGGGGAAGGAGGAGTAAGAGGAGGAGGAGGAGGAAGTGGAGGAGGGGAGAGAGGGATGAAAAGAGACAGTACAGAAGAGTGTGGGACCCTAAAGAAATAGGGAAAGCATTGGGGAAGAACGACAAGGGAGGAGATGAGGGGTGCTCATGTGCGTGTGACCGTGGGAGAAGAGAGAGGGGAGGGGAGAGTAGGGGAGGGGAAAGGGAAAAGGGGAGGTAAGGGGAAAGAGGGGAGTCAAAAGAGGGGTGTATAGGTAGCGTATGTCACCGATCACAACCGAATTAGCCCTGCCTGGTGCCTCCCCTAGCTCTTCCAACCTCGTTTACGTGTCTCTCTGTCACCTTCTTACTGACAAAGAAGAGGGAATAGGACCTATCCAGGACACGGCATGAGATCTCTTGCATCCCGAGCCTCATCCCACCTGCTGGTGTGGCGAATGTAGTACAGACGACCACGCAAGTCGTTCTCTCTGCTGCTTGTGCTGAGGACGGTCACCCGCAGATAAGTGTCCGCAGGCGATGATAGATGGGCGAGTTTGGTGCCGTTTATAATGGGATCTAAAGCGTAATATATTACACCTCAATTAACTCTAGCTGGCTTGTGACATCATGTCTAGTGTTGACTTCATTCCCTGCGGTCAAGAAATGCTAGAATCGCAGGGGTGATGTTTCATCCAGCGGAATGTACAGTACTGACGATAAAGTATTGTGGTCCAGATTCCATTATATATATATATATATATATATATATATATATATATATATATATATATATATATATATATATATATATATATATATATATATATATATATATATATATATATATATATATATATATATATATATATATATATATATATATATATATATATATATATATATATATATATATATATAATATATATATATATATATATATATATATATATATATATATATATATATAAATAATATATAATTTATATAAATTTATATATATATATATATGTATAATATATATATATATATATATATTTAGGTAGTAGGTTGGTAGACAGCAACCACCCAGGGAAGTACTACCGTCCTGCCAGATGACTGTGAAACAGAAACCTGTAACTGTTTTGCATGATGGTAGGATTGCTGGTTTCTTTTTCTGTCTCATAAACACGCTAGATATCAGGGATATCATGCTACTCCTACTTACACTTTGGTCACACTTCAGACACGCACAAGCATATATATATATATATATATATATATATATATATATATATATATATATATATATATATATATATATATATATATATATATATATATATATATATATATATGTATATATATATATATACATACATCTAGGTTTTTCTCCTTTTTCTAAATAGCTCTTGTTCTTCTTTATTTCTTCTATTGTCCATGGGGGAAGTGGAAAAGAATTTTTCCTCCGTAAGCCATGCGTGTCGTATGAGGCAACTAAAATGCCGGGAGCAATGGGCTAGTAACCCCTTCTCCTGTAGACATTTACTAAAAAAGAAAAGAAGAAAAACTTTATAAAACTGGGATGCTTAAATGTGCGTGGATGTAGTGCGGATGACAAGAAACAGATGATTGCTGATGTTATGAATGAAAAGAAATTGGATGTCCTGGCCCTAAGCGAAACAAAGCTGAAGGGGGTAGAGGAGTTTCAGTGGGGGGAAATAAATGAGATTAAATCTGGAGTATCTGAGAGAGTTAGAGCAAAGGAAGGGGTAGCAGTAATGTTAAATGATCAGTTATGGAAGGAGAAAAGAGAATATGAATGTGTAAATTCAAGAATTATGTGGATTAAAGTAAAGGTTGGATGCGAAAAGTGGGTCATAATAAGCGGGTGAGATGTTATCAACAAATTTTGTTGAAAATTAGAAAAAGTTTTGGAGTGAGATTAACAAGTTAAGAAAGCCTAGAGAACAAATGGATTTGTCATTTAAAAATAGGAGAGGAGAGTTATTAAATGGAGAGTTAGAGGTATTGGGAAGATGGAGGGAATATATTGAGGAATTGTTAAATGTTGATGAAGATAGGGAAGCTGTAATTTCGTGTATAGGACAAGGAGGAATAACATCTTGTAGGAGTGAGGAAGAGCCAGTTGTGAGTGTGGGGGAAGTTCGTGAGGCAGTAGGTAAAATGAAAGGGGGTAAGGCAGCCGGGATTGATGGGATAAAGATAGAAATGTTAAAAGCAGGTGGGGATATAGTTTTGGAGTGGTTGGTGCAATTATTTAATAAATGTATGGAAGAGGGTAAGGTACCTAGGGATTGGCAGAGAGCATGCATAGTTCCTTTGTATAAAGGCAAAGGGGATAAAAGAGAGTGCAAAAATTATAGGGGGATAAGTCTGCTGAGTATACCTGGTAAAGTGTATGGTAGAGTTATTATTGAAAGAATTAAGAGTAAGACGGAGAATAGGAGAGCAGATGAACAAGGAGGCTTTAGGAAAGGTAGGGGGTGTGTGGACCAGGTGTTTACAGTGAAACATATAAGTGAACAGTATTTAGATAAGGCTAAAGAGGTCTTTGTGGCATTTATGGATTTGGAAAAGGCGTATGACAGGGTGGATAGGGGGGCAATGTGGCAGATGTTGCAAGTGTATGGTGTAGGAGGTAGGTTACTGAAAGCAGTGAAGAGTTTTTACGAGGATAGTGAGGCTCAAGTTAGAGTATGTAGGAAAGAGGGAAATTATTTCCCAGTAAAAGTAGGCCTTAGACAAGGATGTGTGATGTCACCGTGGTTGTTTAATATATTTATAGATGGGGTTGTAAGAGAAGTAAATGCGAGGGTCTTGGCAAGAGGCGTGGAGTTAAAAGATAAAGAATCACACACAAAGTGGGAGTTGTCACAGCTACTCTTTGCTGATGACACTGTGCTCTTGGGAGATTCTGAAGAGAAGTTGCAGAGATTGGTGGATGAATTTGGTAGGGTGTGCAAAAGAAGAAAATTAAAGGTGAATACAGGAAAGAGTAAGGTTATGAGGATAACAAAAAGATTAGGTGATGAAAGATTGAATATCAGATTGGAGGGAGAGAGTATGGAGGAGGTGAATGTATTCAGATATTTGGGAGTGGACGTGTCAGCGGATGGGTCTATGAAAGATGAGGTGAATCATAGAATTGATGAGGGGAAAAGAGTGAGTGGTGCACTTAGGAGTCTGTGGAGACAAAGAACTTTGTCCTTGGAGGCAAAGAGGGGAATGTATGAGAGTATAGTTTTACCAACGCTCTTATATGGGTGTGAAGCATGGGTGATGAATGTTGCAGCGAGGAGAAGGCTGGAGGCAGTGGAGATGTCATGTCTGAGGGCAATGTGTGGTGTGAATATAATGCAGAGAATTCGTAGTTTGGAAGTTAGGAGGAGGTGCGGGATTACCAAAACTGTTGTCCAGAGGGCTGAGGAAGGGTTGTTGAGGTGGTTCGGACATGTAGAGAGAATGGAGCGAAACAGAATGACTTCAAGAGTGTATCAGTCTGTAGTGGAAGGAAGGCGGGGTAGGGGTCGGCCTAGGAAAGGTTGGAGAGAGGGGGTAAAGGAGGTTTTGTGTGCGAGGGGCTTGGACTTCCAGCAGGCATGCATGAGCGTGTTTGATAGGAGTGAATGGAGACAAATGGTTTTTAATACTTGACGTGCTGTTGGAGTGTGAGCAAAGTAACATTTATGAAGGGGTTCAGGGAAACCGGCAGGCCGGACTTGAGTCCTGGAGATGGGAAGTACAGTGCCTGCACTCTGAAGGAGGGGGTGTTAATGTTGCAGTTTAAAAACTGTAGTGTAAAGCACCCTTCTGGCAAGACAGTGATGGAGTGTATGATGGTGAAAGTTTTTCTTTTTCGGGCCACCCTGCCTTGGTGGGAATCGGACAGTGTGATAATAAATATATATATATATATATATATATATATATATATATATATATATATATATATATATATATATATATATATATATATATATATATATATATATATATATATATATATATATATATATATATATATATATATATATATATATAACTGATGGGATCATGACAGAAATGTTAAAAGCAGGGGGGGGGATATAGTGTTGGAGTGGTTGGTACTTTTGTTTAATAAATGTATGAAAGAGGGGAAGGTAGCTAGGGATTGGCGGAGAGCATGTATAGTCCCTTTATATAAAGGGAAAGGGGACAAAAGAGACTGTAAAAATTATAGAGGAATAAGCTAACTGAGTATACCAGGAAAAGTGTACGGTAGGGTTATAATTGAAAGAATTAGAAGTAAGACAGAATGTAGGATTGCGGATGAGCAAGGAGGCTTCAGAGTGGGTAGGGGATGTGTAGATCAAGTGTTTACTTTGAAGCATATATGTGAACAGTATTTAGATAAAGGTAGGGAAGTTTTTATTGCATTTATGGATTTACAAAAGGCATATGATAGAGTGGATAGAGGAACAATGTGGCAGATGTTGCAAGAATATGGAATAGGTGGTAAGTTATTAAATGCTGTAAAGAGTTTTTATGAGGATAGTGAGGCTCAAGTTAGGGTGTGTAGAAGAGAGGGAGACTACTTCCCGGTAAAAGTAGGTCTTAGACAGGGATGTGTAATGTCACCATGGTTGTTTAATATATTTATAGATGGGGTTGTAAAGGAAGTAAATGCTAGGGTGTTCGGGAGAGGGGTGGGATTAAATTTTGGGGAATCAAATTCAAAATGGGAATTGACACAGTTACTTTTTGCTGATGATACTGTGCTTACGGGAGATTCTAAAGAAAAATTGCAAAGGTTAGTGGATGAGTTTGGGAATGTGTGTAAAGGTAGAAAGTTGAAAGTGAACATAGAAAAGAGTAAGGTGATGAGGGTGTCAAATGATTTAGATAAAGAAAAATTGGATATCAAATTGGGGAGGAGGAGTATGGAAGAAGTGAATGTTTTCAGATACTTGGGAGTTGACATGTCGGCGGATGGATTTATGAAGGATGAGGTTAATCATAGAATTGATGAGGGAAAAAAGGTGAGTGGTGCGTTGAGGTATATGCGGAGTCAAAAAACGTTATCTATGGAGGCAAAGAAGGGAATGTATGAAAGTATAGTAGTACCAACACTCTTATATGGGCGTGAAGCTTGGGTGGTAAATGCAGCAACGAGGAGACGGTTGGAGGCAGTGGAGATGTCCTGTTTAAGGGCAATGTGTGGTGTAAATATTATGCAGAAAATTCGGAGTGTGGAAATTAGGAAAAGGTGTGGAGTTAATAAAAGTATTAGTCAGAGGGCAGAAGAGGGGTTGTTGAGGTGGTTTGGTCATTTAGAGAGAATGGATCAAAGTAGAATGACATGGAAAGCATATAAATCTATAGGGGAAGGAAGGCGGGGTAGGGGTCGTCCTCGAAAGGGTTGGAGAGAGGGGGGTAAAGGAGGTTTTGTGGGCAAGGGGCTTGGACTTCCAGCAAGCGTGCGTGAGCGTGTTAGATAGGAATGAATGGAGACGAATGATACTTGGGACCTGACGATCTGTTGGAGTGTGAGCAGGGTAATATTTAGTGAAGAGATTCAGGGAAACCGGTTATTTTCTTATAGTCGGACTTGAGTCCTGGAAATGGGAAGTACAATGCCTGCACTTTAAAGGAGGGGTTTGAGATATTGGCAGTTTGGAGGGATATGTTGTGTATCTTCATACGTATATGCCTC